>NC_058085.1:371419906-371719906 GCF_014858855.1 Bufo gargarizans | reverse complement strand
ATATATGCCAATGGACTGTTGCAGTGGTGGCTGACGTGAAGCCTCATTCTCTGCTATGACATGCAGACTAATTCTCTGCTGACATGAAGACAGATTCTCTGTTACGGGACCTCCCTCCTCTGCCTGGGTGCTGGGCCTAAATATATGCCAATGGACTGTTGCAGTGGTGGCTGACGTGAAGCCTCATTCTCTGCTATGACATGCAGACTGATTCTCTGCTGACATGAAGCCAGATTCTCTGTTACGGGACCTCTCTCCTCTGCCTGTGTGTGTGCTGGGCCTAAATATATGCCAATGGACTGTTGCAGTGGTGGCTGACGTGAAGCCTCATTCTCTGCTATGACATGCAGACTGATTCTCTGCTGACATGAAGCCAGATTCTCTGTTACGGGACCTCTCTCCTCTGCCTGTGTGTGTGCTGGGCCTAAATATATGCCAATGGACTGTTGCAGTGGTGGCTGACGTGAAGCCTCATTCTCTGCTATGACATGCAGACTAATTCTCTGCTGACATGAAGACAGATTCTCTGTTACGGGACCTCCCTCCTCTGCCTGGGTGCTGGGCCTAAATATATGCCAATGGACTGTTGCAGTGGTGGCTGACGTGAAGCCTCATTCTCTGCTATGACATGCAGACTGATTCTCTGCTGACATGAAGCCAGATTCTCTGTTACGGGACCTCTCTCCTCTGCCTGTGTGTGTGCTGGGCCTAAATATATGCCAATGGACTGTTGCAGTGGTGGCTGACGTGAAGCCTCATTCTCTGCTATGACATGCAGACTGATTCTCTGCTGACATGAAGCCAGATTCTCTGTTACGGGACCTCTCTCCTCTGCCTGTGTGTGTGCTGGGCCTAAATATATGCCAATGGACTGTTGCAGTGGTGGCTGACGTGAAGCCTCATTCTCTGCTATGACATGCAGACTAATTCTCTGCTGACATGAAGACAGATTCTCTGTTACGGGACCTCCCTCCTCTGCCTGGGTGCTGGGCCTAAATATATGCCAATGGACTGTTGCAGTGGTGGCTGACGTGAAGCCTCATTCTCTGCTATGACATGCAGACTAATTCTCTGCTGACATGAAGACAGATTCTCTGTTACGGGACCTCTCTCCTCTGCCTGGGTGCCGGGGCCTAAATATCTGAGAATGGACTGTTCCAGTGGTGGGTGACGGGAAGCCAGATTCTCTGCTATGGAACCTCTCTCCAATTGATTTTGGTTAATTTTTATTTATTTAATTTTTATTTTAATTCATTTCCCTATCCACATTTGTTTGCAGGGGATTTACCTACATGTTGCTGCCTTTTGCAGCCCTCTAGCTCTTTCCTGGGCTGTTTTACAGCCTTTTTAGTGCCGAAAAGTTCGGGTCCCCATTGACTTCAATGGGGTTCGGGTTCGGGACGAAGTTCGGATCGGGTTCGGATCCCGAACCCGAACATTTCCGGGATGTTCGGCCGAACTTCTCGAACCCGAACATCCAGGTGTTCGCTCAACTCTAGCAGCCACCACTAGAGGGAGCTGAGGAGATTACTACATACAGATATATACAGCCATCACTAGGTGGAACTAAGGAGATGACTTCATACAGATATAGATAGCTACCACTAGAGGGAGCTCATGAGATTATAACCTACAGATTTATACAGCCACCACTAGAAGGAGCTAAGGAGTTTACATACAGATATATAAGTACACCACTAGAGGGAGCTCTGGAGCTTACTGCATACAGATTATACATACACTAGCAGGGGAAGCTCAGGAGATTACTGCATACAGATTTATAAAGCCACCACTAGAGGGAGCTCAGGAGATTACTACATACAGATATATACAGCCACCACTAGAGGGAGATCAGGAGATTACTACATACAGATATATACAACCACCACTAGAGGGAGCTCAGGAGATTACTACATACAGATATATACAGCCACCACTAGAGGGACCTCAGGAGATTACTGCATACAGATATATACAGCCACCACTAGAGGGAGCTCAGGAGATTACTGCATACAGATATATACAGCCACCACTAGAGGGAGATCAGGAGATTACTACATACAGATATATACAGCCACCACTAGAGGGACCTCAGGAGATTACTACATACAGATATATACAGCCACCACTAGAGGGAGCTCAGGAGATTACTGCATACAGATATATACAGCCACCACTAGAGAGAGCTCAAGAGATTATTACATACAGATATATACAGCCACCACTAGAGGGAGATCAGGAGATTACTACATACAGATATATACAGCCACCACTAGAGGGAGATCAGGAGATTACTACATACAGATATATACAGCCACCACTAGAGGAGTTCTGTAGATAACTACATACACATATATACAGCCACCACTAGAGGGAGCTCAGGAGATTACTGCATACAGATATATACAGCCACCACTAGAGGGAGCTCAGGAGATTACTGCATACAGATATATACAGCCACCACTAGAGGGAGCTCCGGAGATTACTGCATACAGATATATACAGCCACCACTAGAGGAAGCTCAGGAGATTACTACATACAGATATATACAGCCACCACTAGAGGGAGATCAGGAGATTACTACATACAGATATATACAGCCACCACTAGAGGGAGCTCAGGAGATTACTACATACAGATATATACAGCCACCACTAGAGGGAGCTCAGGAGATTACTGCATACAGATATATACAGCCACCACTAGAGAGAGCTCAAGAGATTATTACATACAGATATATACAGCCACCACTAGAGGGAGATCAGGAGATTACTACATACAGATATATACAGCCACCACTAGAGGGAGATCAGGAGATTACTACATACAGATATATACAGCCACCACTAGAGGAGTTCTGTAGATAACTACATACACATATATACAGCCACCACTAGAGGGAGCTCAGGAGATTACTGCATACAGATATATACAGCCACCACTAGAGGGAGCTCAGGAGATTACTGCATACAGATATATACAGCCACCACTAGAGGGAGCTCCGGAGATTACTGCATACAGATATATACAGCCACCACTAGAGGGAGCTCAGGAGATTACTGCATACAGATATATACAGCCACCACTAGAGGGAGCTCAGGAGATTACTACATACAGATATATACAGCCACCACTAGAGGGAGCTCAGGAGATTACTACATACAGATATATACAGCCTCACTAGAGCGAGCTCAGGAGATTACTACATACAGATATATACAGCCACCACTAGAGGGAGCTCAGGAGATTACTGCATACAGATATATACAGCCCCCACTAGAGGGAGCTCAGGAGATTACTACATAGAGATATACACAGCCACCACTAGAGGGAGCTCAGGAGATTACTACATACAGATATATACAGCCACCACTAGAGGGAGCTCAGGAGAATACTGCATACAGATATATACAGTCACCACTAGAGGGAGCTCAGGAGATTACTACATACAGATATATACAGCCACCACTAGAGGGAGATCAGGAGATTACTACATACAGATATATACAGCAACCACTAGAAGAAGATGGGAGCTTATTGTATATTTTATATGATTATGTTGCAGCGGCATCCCCCTCTTCTGTGTCTGATATATCCCTTTCATCAGGCTGTTCCTTTGTGATATTATAGCTTTTCTGTGTGTTCTGAGCCAATCAGATGTATCTCTGCTGATCACCTGCCCTCTTTCCCTAATAGTATTTAAATAAAATACTAAGAGGCTTCAGCTGCATCCCCCTTCTCTCCTGCCTCCCTGTCTGCTATGTTCTTGTGACAAGGCTCTTCTTTGTATGATATCACAGCTGTGCCATGTCCTTTGAGCCAATCCAATCTCTAATTGCTGCTCCCCCCACCACATAGTGCTTTACATAATATTAGCTGCAGCTACATCCCCCTCTTCCCCCTTCCCTCTGTCTTCTATGTCGCCAGACCATGCTCTTCCAAGTATATCATAGCTGTGTTATGAGCCAATATGATGTCTCTTCCTGCTTCTTCCCCCTTCCTCTTCCCCTCATAGTGTTTTACTGAAATACTGAGAAACTGCAGCTGCAACCCCCTCCTCTCCTTCCTACCTGTATGCTATTTACTATATTACTATAGATGGATGAACAGAGATCCTGCAGGAAGAACTACAACTGAAAGCGAGGAAGATGCAATACCCCCTTAATACTGACTGAGAACCATCTGACCTGGTGCGCAGGTCCACCCAAGCCATCCAGCAGGTGCAAAATAGCTTTGAGGCTTACTGGCTCTCAGTCAGATGAGAGCTGGTTTGGAATATCTCATAGTGCACAAGGCTGCCATTGCAAGGTATGCTGACTATTATCTGTCTCATGGAAAGATTGATGGCTTGCAAATACCTGGCTTTTGGCATATAGCCTTTGTGCGGTTGTCTATTGTATGTCGTACATAATAGGAGTCTAAGACGCATCCAGCCATCCTCTTAATGCTGTTTGCAAACCCTTTTGATGGGGTTTCCATCAATTTCTAACCTTTTTGTTGTGAACCAGACACCCTCTCTTCTTCAGGGCAGGGGGTGCCTGGTTTGATTCTCGGGTCTCCCATTGACTTTCATTGTATTAAATTGTACTTGAGCACCCGCAGTATTCGGCCGAGCACTCGGATCTGCTGAGCATAGCGATGCTCGCTCATCACTAGTAATGGGTCTTTTGTGTCTGTAGAAAATGTTTCAGATCTTTGAGTTCAGCTCATGCAAAATGGGAGAAAAAACCGAAAGTGTTGCGTTTATATTTTTGTTCAGTGTAGATAAGAACAATACATTAGTAAGTGCCTTGTATTAACTTCCTCAGCATAATAAATGCTATTTGCTGAAGTGAGAGGACCCCTTTAAAGAAAGTGAAACAGCAAAATAAAAATAATAATAATAATAATAATCATGTAAAATAAAAATAAAAGATTTAAAAAAATAAATAAAGGATTTTTGCTTGAAATAGAAATTTTCTAACGCGTCTAAGTTTGTACTCGGAACTTTTTTTTATTGCTGTAGTACATTTGCTGCAGGAAGGAGTCACATCCATCATGACACAGGCGGGAATCGAGAGACGCTCCTTGCAGCAAGGGATCTACACCAGGAACTGATCAAACGGCAGCTCCGGCCTGCCAGACCTCGTGGGGACTCCACCCTCATCATGTCCTGAGGTGAAGAAATCTACAAGGTGGAACGCCGCAGATCTGAGAGAAACAGACAGGCGAGTTCGCCGCCTTTGAAGTACTCGGGGGGCGCAAAGTATAACTGGTTCAGGGATGATGTGAACGATATATCTGCAATGCACAGAGTCAGATTTTTTATAAGGCTGTGCATTACAGATGCAACACAGTAGATTCTGCAAAGTATAAAACATGCAGTCCTATGTAAACACACAGATAACACGTTAAAAATATCACTCAGCTCTGCGCTCTTTTTTTCCATCCATACTTGTTTTGTCTCTCTTTATGTGTCATAATAAATACCCATCTGCGGAAGCCACCTTGACGCCTGGTAGGTGGGCCCGACACGGTATTATACCACTTTTATCTAGAATGACCCCCATTTCTTAGCTCTATTGTTTGCATATATAATGGTGTGCAGCCATTTTGTTTTTTGTAATCATGTTTGCTTCATGGATCTGCACCTGTGATTCTGAAGGTTTTAGTCTAAATTTTCTTGCAATAATGAATACACTGTTATCGGGTCATGCCAAAAGAGATATAAGTAGAGTGTTTTCTAGGGGCAGTTGCTCTTGGGTCGTCCTTTTTTGGGGTGAGTGCTCTACCAATAAAGGGACTGATCCTGCATATTATATATTCAGCTGGAATGTTTCAGATATATTCTCACTGATTGCTGTCACTGTACATAGTATACAAGCGCAATGCTTACAGTCTCTATAACAGGTAGCCAGCTTGGCGGTTTCCTCCAGCCGGTGCCAGTCACTACACCGCTGCCCCCCTCTATCTATTACTGCACCGATTCCTGCGCCCATCTCCAATAGAATACAATTTACACTCATCACCCTCACCCAGAAAGCTCTCCTTAGTGCTGCGTCCCCTACATCTCCTCCCTATATCTCCTCCTGCATGTCCTCCCTACATCTGCTCAGTGGCGGGTTAACATAGGGGCGTTTGGGTCGGCCTCCCCGGGCCCGGCATCGCTGGGGGGCCCAACGCCAACCCGAACGCCCACATACTGCGGCAGGGCACGGTAGCGCATAGTTCCCTGCTCCGCCGCCGATCAACGCCATAGGCTTTAGGCCTGAGGCCTATGTGGTAGTATAATCTCAGCGCAGTTACTATATGGAGTAGTGTGGGGGAAATTATTATGTGGGGGCAGTGTAGGGGCATTGCTATTAGTGGACATTATTTTTGGGGACACTATACAGGTAATATTACCTGGAGCTCAATATAGGGTGGTATTACTGGGGGCACTCTAGGGGACATTAGAACTGCTGTAGACACTATAGGGACCTTTGGGATAATTGATCAAACTGGTGTAAAGTAAAACTGGGTTAGTCGCCCATAGCAACCAATCAGATTCCACCTTTCATTTTTCACAGCTCCTTTGGAAAATGAAAGGTGGAATCTGATTGGTTGCTATAGGCAACTAGGCCAGTTCTGCTTTACACCAGTTTAATAAATGACCCCAATTATGAGAAATCTAACAGAGACAAGATGCGGCTGAAAGAATGAGTCATGGCGGTTTGGGTCAAACGGAGGAGAAGAGGAAAGAGAAGATCTACGTGACAGGAGATGTCCCTGGATGTATGAGGTATGTGGTGCTGTATTCCCCTATATGTAGAGCTGCTCACTGCTGTGCCCTGCGTCTCATCTTCTCCTCCAAGTATTTTTTATCATAATCATATGTATTTTAAATTTGGCAACTAAAATTTTAATTTGTAACTTGCAGTCCTATGTAACAGTGATAACTTTCTGTGTGCAGATAGCGTAGTAGATGTTCCATGCAGTCCTATGTAACACCCCATATAACACAATAGTTCACTGTGTTGTGTGGGGTGTTACATAGGACTGCAGGTAACATCTATGACATCTGTACTCAGAAAGTTATGAGATGGTGGGGGTCTGACTCCTGGCACCCATGCCAATCCGCTGTTTGAGGAGACCGCGATGTCCCAGTGAGCGCCGCAGCCTCTTTGCTCCTTACTGAGCACAGCGCTGTCCATTTAAAATGGAGGGAGGGGCCCGAGAAAAATTACATTTATCATGTAGAGAAAGTTAATACAAGGCACTTACTAATGTGTTGTGATTCTCTATATTGCCTCCTTTGCTGGCTGGATTCATTTTTCCATTACATTATACACTGCTTATTTCCATGATTACGACCACCCTGCAATCCATCACTGGTGGTCGTGCTTGCACACTATAGGAAAAAGCACCAGCCTTTGTGCAATCCCACAGTCCCGGCCACCCGAGAGGCCAGTGTTTTTTCCTGTAGTCTACATGCACGACCACCACTGCTGGATTGCAGGGTGGTCGTAACTATGGAAATGAGAAGTCTATAATACGATGGAAAAATGAATCAAGCCAACAAAGGAGGCAATATGGATAATCACAATACATTAGGAAGTTCCTTGTATTAATGTTCTCTACATGATAGACGCCATTTGCTCAAGTGAGAGAACCCCTTTAATCTTCTCCCAACATCTCCTCCTACATCTCCTCCCTTCATCTCCCTCCCAGTGGGGTGCTAAGGGGGGATAGGGGGTGTGTTCGGTCCGCCCCCGGTGCCCGTTGTAAGGGGGTGGCAGAGCCCAGAAGCAATGAGTGCTTCCATCAATACAGATGGAAGCGCTCATTGCTGGAGTGCTGGGAGCTGCGGTCCTGTCACTCACCGCTCAGCTCTCCGCGCTCCTCCCCTCCTTTAGGCCTGCAGGCACAGATCGCGCTGCCGGCCTGTGTGGGCAGAGCCTGTAGGCCAGAAATCTGCATAAGCTCCACCCACACCGTGCTGCAGAGTGATCTGTGTCTGCAGGGGAGAGAGAACTGTGAGCTTCAGGAACAAGGTGAGTAGTTACTGTGTTTTTTTAAGTTTTAAAGGGAACCTGTCACCCAAAAATCGCCTATTAAGCTGTTTACAGTACCTTATAGTGCTGTATAGTCGTTTCCTGATGCACTTTTTGTTAGTTTTGCAGCATGTATGCTCAGTCAGAAATCGATGTTATATTCAGCTGCTGCCCCGTGCTTCAAGTCAGGCTTGAAGTCACGGGGGCAGCGGCCTCGGCGTCTTACATGGCCCTCTCCCCGCCCCCTGCCTCTGTGACTGACAGCCGAAATCCGATTCCGGGACCGCGCTCAACGGCCGCATGCGCAGTAAAGGGCGGCAGGAGCGCGGTCCCGGCTGCCGCGCGTACTACGCGCCGTCTTACTTTCGCCGCACTGCGCATGCGCCCGACATCCTGTATCAAACGCGCCCGCGCCCGGCATCTGGGCGCGGGCGCGTTTGATACAGGATGTCGGGCGCATGCGCAGTGCGGCGAAAGTAAGACGGCGCGTAGTACGCGCGGCAGCCGGGACCGCGCTCCTGCCGCCCTTTACTGCGCATGCGGCCGTTGAGCGCGGTCCCGGAATCGGATTTCGGCTGTCAGTCACAGAGGCAGGGGGCGGGGAGAGGGCCATGTAAGACGCCGAGGCCGCTGCCCCCGTGACTTCAAGCCTGACTTGAAGCACGGGGCAGCAGCTGAATATAACATCGATTTCTGACTGAGCATACATGCTGCAAAACTAACAAAAAGTGCATCAGGAAACGACTATACAGCACTATAAGGTACTGTAAACAGCTTAATAGGCGATTTTTGGGTGACAGGTTCCCTTTAACAGAGGGGGCACAGATGGCATTTCTACCATGGAGGGGGCACAGAGGGCATTACTACTACAGAGGGGGCACAGAGGGCAATACTACTACAAAGGGCCACAGATGGCATTACTACTATTAGGGGGGCACAATGGGAATTACTACTATGAAGAGGGCACAATGGGCATTACTACTGTGGAGGGGACACAATGGGCATTACTTTTTTGGAGGGGGCACAATGGGCAATACTACTAGAAATGGGATACAATGGGCATTATAACTATGAAGGGGGCACAATGGCATTACTACTATGAAGGGGGCACAATGGGCATTGTTATTATGAAGGGGCACAATGGGCATTATTATTATGAAGGGGGCACAATGGGCATTGCTATTATAAAGTGGCACAATGGGCATTACGACTATGAAGGGTGTGACACAGTGAGAGGTTTGGTATGGGAAAACAGGTATTTTCCTCCCTGCATGTGCTGCTGGGCTGATTTACAGCCAGGTGAGGTCAAATACTGGACTTTAAATGCAGGTCCGGGTTTTGGCAGCACCTGGCTGTCCTTAAATAGGCAGCTGGGCTCAGTAGCAAGGTCTCCGTCTTGGGATCTGGGAGCCTTGTGTCTAGATGAAGGCTTTCTACCTGTTTGGCGTGAAAACAGGTTGGTGCTGCTATCAGTTAGGTCTCTTTTAAGCAGAATTGCCACATGGTGTGAATTACCACCAACACCGCAAGGTGACTTTTTGCTTGATTATGACTGCTTGTTTTGTCACTTGCCTAAAGTGTGAATAATACACTGAACTGTTTGATCCAAATAACTTGTTGTTGCCTTAATACTGCGTCCACTAATCCTGTCTATCAGAGCGAGTCCCCACAAGGGGCACAGATGGCATTACTACTGTGAAGAGGACACAGACAGCATTACCACTGTGAAGTGGGTGGGCATAACTGTTATAGGGCACTGAGTGGGCATTATTACTGTTAAGGGGGCACAATGGGCATTACTACTGTGAAGGGGCACAGAGGGCATTACTACTGTGAAGAGGGCACATATAAGGCATCACTACTGTGAGGGGGGCACAATGTGGGTATAACTAGTGTGAAAGTTGTATGGTGAGGGCATAACTACCTTGAGGAGGCACAATATGAGCATTACTACCATGAGGGGGCACATATCTGGACAAAACTACTGTGAAGGTTGTACAATGAGGGCAATACTACTGTGAGGGGTTAATTTAAAAAAAAAGTTTGGGGGGGGGGGTGCCAGAGAAAGGACCCGCTCCAGGTGCCAAACACCCTAGGCATGCCACTCTTCCCTCCTTCATCTCCCCCTACATCTCCTTCCTATATATCTTCCCTATATCTCCCCCCTACATCTCCTCCCTTCATCCCATCCCTACATCTCTTCCCTATATCTCCCCCTACATCCCATCCCTACATCCCATCCCTACATCTCTTCCCTATATCTCCTCCCTACATCTCCTCCCGCATGTTCTCCCTACATCTCCTCCTTCATCTCCTCCCTACATCCCCTCCTTCCTCTCCTCCCTATATCTCCTCTTTCATCTCCTCCCTATATCTCTTCCCTATATCTCCTTTTTACAAATCTTCCCTACATCTCCTCCCTATACAGTATCTCTTCCTTTATCTCCTACCTTCATCTCCTACCTTCATCTCCTCCCTTTATCTCCTCCCTTCATCCCATCCCTATATCTCTTCCCTATATCTCCTCCCTACATCTCCTCCTTTCATCCCATCCCTACATCTCCTCCTTACATATCTTCCCTACATATCCTCCCTATATCTCTTCCCTACATCTCTTCCCTACATCTCCTTCTTACATCTCCTCCCTACATCTCCTCCATGCATCCCCTCCTTCATCTCCTCCCTACTTCTCCTCCATACATCCCCTCCTTTATCTCCTCCCTTCATCTCCTCCCTTCATCTCCTCCCTACATATCTTCTCTACATTTCATCCCTACATCTCCTCCCTACATTTCTTCCCTATATCTCCTCCCTATGTCAATTTCCTACATCTCCTCCCTATATCCCCTCCCTATAGCTCCTCCCTACATCTCCTCCCTACATATCTTCTCTACATCTCCTCCCTACATCTCCTTCCTATATATCTTCCCTTCATCCCATCCCTACATCTCCTCCCTACATCTCCTCCCTATATCTCTTCCCTACATCTTCTTACATCTCCTCCCTTCATCTCATCTCTTCCCTACATCTCCTCCTTACATCTCTTCCCTACATTTCCTCCTCTATAAGGGTACTTTCACGCTTGCATTGCAATACCGGATCCGCCTTTTCGGTTTTCATCCGACAAAACTTATCCGGTATAATTTTTTTTCTCATTTTTAAAGGTCTGCGCAGACCGCAAAACCGGATCCATTTTGCCAGAACACTTGGGGCCGCATCCGGCATTAATGTATTTCAATGGATATGATTACCGGATCCGGCATTCCGGCAAGTGTTCAGGATTTTTGGCCGGAGAGAAAACTGCAGCATGCTGCAGTATTTTCTCCGGCCAAGAAACGTAAGAGGGACTGAACTGAAGACATCCTAATCGGAATGCTCTCCATTCAGAATGCATTAGGATAAAACTGATCAGTTTTTTTTCCGGTATTGAGCCCCGAGGACGGAACTCAATTCAAAACAAAAACACTAGTGTGAAAGTACCCTAATCAGAACCTCCCAACCCCATCTCTAAAAGCTGATTTACATAGCCTGATGTTTGGGCTGATTATTGGAAACAAACATTTGTTCCTCATAATTGGCCTGTCTAAGGCCTCTTTCACACTTGCGTTGTCCAGATCCATTGTGTACTCCATTTACCGGAATTACACGCCGGATCCGTAACGCCGCAAGTGAACTGAAAGCATTTGAAGATGGATCAGTCTTCAAAATGCATTCAGTGTTACTATGGCAGCCAGGACGCTATTAAAGTCCTGGTTGCCATAGTAGGAGTGGGGAGCGGGGGAGCAGTATACTTACCGTCCATGCGGCTCCCGGGGTGCTCCAGAATGACGTCAGAGCGCCCCATGCGCATGGATGACGTGCCATGCGATCACGTCATCCATGCGCGTGGGGCGCCCTGACGTCACTCTGAAGCGCCCCGGGAGCCGCACGGACGGTAAGTATACTGCTCCCCCGCTCCCCACTACACTTTACCATGGCAAACAGGACTTTAGCGTCCCGGCAGCCATGGTAACCATTGAGAAAAAGCTAAACGTCGGATCCGGCAATGCGCCGAAACGACGTTTAGCTTAAGGTTGGATCCGGATTAATGCCTTTCAATGGGCATTCATTCCGGATCCGGCCTTGCGGCAAGTCTTCAGGATTTTTGGCCGGAGCAAAAAGCGCAGCATGCTGCGGTATTTTCTCCGGCCAAAAAACGTTCCGGTCCTGAACTGAAGACATCCTGATGCATCCTGTACGGATTTCACTCCATTCAGAATGCATTAGGATAAAACTGATCAGGATTCTTCCGGCATAGAGCCCCGACGACGGAACTCTATGCCGGAAGAAAAGAACGCAAGTGTGAAAGAGCCCTTAAAGTTGCCGTAGATCATTCCTTCATCGAGTGAAACAATCGTACCTTTGGGCACCTGAATCATGGTTTTTGGGCAGCAGATCGTGAAGTCTAAACGTACTCTTCTGGCCAGAAACTGCAGCTCCATGAGGACGAGCGATAGCAGTAGCCAGGACGTTATTGCTGACTGTAAAGAGGGAAGATTCCTGTGTCCTTCATAGTTTTTCCATGAGATGTTGTTCTACTACAAGAAGACTGTTCACCACTCATTTGAGGTATGGTGCAGATGCCACACGAGGTCCCTCTAGGTTTTTACAATGTACAATGTTTGCAGAGACAACGCAGGATCATCCTGAAAGTAATTACCAGTGCGGCCGGCTCTGTAAATAGACGATGGCGCTACATCCTGGAGATTATTACGCGTCTCTTCAAACTTTTTTTTTCTTTTCTGAAAGTCATAAAGACAACTAGAATTCTGGTTTATTTTAAGGAATGTTTGATTAAAAGAGGGATTTAAAAAAAAAAAAAAAATAGGGGAGAGGGTTGGTGATGTCTCATGATTTCAAGCAGTGAGGGGCAGGGTTATCTGGAGAGAACTGGTGATGTCATCAAGTGAAAGACAGGGTTATCTGGAGAAGACAGGTGATGTCATCAAGTGAGAGGCAGGGTTATCTGGAGAGAACTGGTGATGTCATTAAGTGAGAGGCAGGGTTATCTGGAGAAGACTGGTGATGTCACATAGTGAGTTGTGTTGCTCATGAATATTCTAATCGCAAATTTTTATTGCGATTATTGGCACTTCGAGAATTCACAAATATCTAGAAGATAGTGCTATATCTTCGTAATCGCGAATATTCTAGATTTTTTTCATCAGTACCCATGATCCCTCACTGCTCCTTGCTTGTGGGCCAATGAGAAGGCTGCAATCTTTGACTTTAGTAGTAGTGTTGATCGCAAATTTTCGTATCGCGAAATTTTCGCTTGCTGATTTTCGCAATCAAGAAAATAATGACTGGAGATCACGAATTTGCGAATTTGCGAATATATGATGAATATTCTCCCAAATATTTGTGAAATATTGCAAATTTGAATATTGCCCCTGCCGCTCATCACTGATAGTGAGGGGCAGCGTTATCTGGGGAGAAGTGATGCTATACAGCAAGGGGTGATGAACCTGATGAACCTGGGAACTGCTGACAGATCTGTTCATCCTGAACGGACATGTTTATGAATAGAATGACAATATTACAGTGAAAACTGACACTTGCACACGCAGACCTAGAAGAGGGAGAACACAAGAGAGGATAACAATGTAGATTTTATTTTTTTCTGACAAACCTTACTGGGCCAGTAATCGCATCCATTAGTGGTCACCTTGTATCTGCCACACAGGTAGGAGACTAAAACAACTCCAGATCTCAGTTTCCTTTGATTAATGTGTCCTCCATTTCAGCCCGGAGCCGGGGTTTGTGGGGCCTCGGAGGCGCTCAAGGGCCATTGCCACAATCTCTTTGTGTCGAAACAATTAAAATGATCTCATTGGATTCCTCTCATATCCGGAGCTGAGCAAGAAGTAAAGGCAACAATGTAACAGTTCAGCGTCTTCACCTCCTGATTCTAATTTTATAGTCCAATTAGTGGCTGGATACTTAATAACAAAACACCATTATAATGAGCATTATGTCTGACAGCAGAAAAAAGAACAAAACGGCTCCATTAAAAGTGTAATTAGAATGCAGAAGCTCAGATCTCAGCTCTGTGTCCGGGAGGGCGCTGGAGACCACGGGGTTACACTGGTCCACACATTGACAGAAGCTACTAACAGCGCGGGAGTCATTTCATGAAGTGATTTCATAGTGAAGAAATACAACCTATGAAGCCGTCATGGCCAAGCAAAAGTCAGTGGCCATAAGGACAACCCTGGTGTTTACCACCGCAGGAATCTTCAGGGGATGCACATTTATCCTGCAGTGGACACTACGGACAAAGCATGTTATTACATGGCGTACTCCCAATGATAAGTCCTGATCTCCACTTTAGGTAAAAGAGGGAGTTTATAGGAAGAAAGGTCTTGGTCCAATTACGAGGGTCCCTCATTTTTGACTCCTCTCTATTAGAGTGCAGATCTCTGGAGGGCTGGTAGTTGATTGCTTGTATGTTATACCATGGTTTGCCTATAGTGGCCACTGCAGGGAAAATGTGCGGTCATATGTAACTGCTGGTAACTGCGCTGCGCCTCTTGGTTGTGTCTGGTATTGCAGCTCAGCTACGTTTACTCTCCCACCTTCAGTCTGTCCTAAATGCTGCAGCCAGGCTCATCTGTCTGTCCACCCGCTATACTGAAGCCTCTAGCCTGTGCCAGTCACTTCACCGGTTGCCCTTCCAAAACAGAATACAGTTCTAACTTCTTACCCACAAAACTGTCCACAGTGCTGCACCTCCATACATCTCCTCCCTCATCTCCGTCTACCACCCTACTCGTGCTCTCCACAGTGCTGCACCTCCATACATCTCCTCCCTCATCTCCGTCTACCACCCTACTCGTGCTCTCCACAGTGCTGCACCTCCATACATCTCCTCCCTCATCTCCGTCTACCACCCTACTCCTGCTCTCCATAGTGCTGCACCTCCATACATCTCCTCCCTCATCTCCATATACCACCCTACTCCTGCTCTCCACAGTGCTGCCCCTCCATACATCTTCTCCCTCATCTCCATCTACCACCCTACTCCTGCTCTCCACAGTGCTGCACCCCCTACATCTCTTCCCTCATCTCCATCTACCACCCTACTCCTGCTCTCCTCAGTGCTGCACCTCCATACATCTCCTCCCTCATCTCCATCTACCACCCTACTCCTGCTCTCCACAGTGCTGAACCTCCATACATCTCCTCCCTCATCTCCGTCTACCACCCTACTCGTGCTCTCCACAGTGCTGCCCCTCCATACATCTCCTCCCTCATCTCCATCTACCACCCTACTCGTGCTCTCCACAGTGCTGCACCTCCATACATCTCCTCCCTCATCTCCCTCTACCACCCTACTCCTGCTCTCCACAGTGCTGCACCTCCATACATCTCCTCCCTCATCTCCGTCTACCACCCTACTCGTGCTCTCCACAGTGCTGCCCCTCCATACATCTCCTCCCTCATCTCCATCTACCACCCTACTCCTGCTCTCCACAGTGCTGCCCCTCCATACATCTCCTCCCTCATCTCCATCTACCCCCCTACTCGTGCTCTCCACAGTGCTGCCCCTCCATACATCTCCTCCCTCATCTCCATCTACCACCCTACTCGTGCTCTCCATTCTGCCAGTGATCTAAGATTAATAACCTCCATAATTCGTACCTCTCACTCCCGTCTTCAAGACTTTTCTCGAGCTGCACCTACTCTCTGGAATACTATATAATATCAGGTCAATTCCCAGCTTCCCTACTTTGAAATGTGCCTGAAGGCTAGGTCTACACGCCGACATTTGTCGCGCATCAATAAGTCGCGCGACAGATAGAACACAACTACACTGCAATGCAACAGTCCCAGAAAAATCCATCTCGAATGGATTTTCTGCGACTGTTGTATCGCAGTCGCAGCATGTCGCGTGTTGCAGTGCGACACCATAGACTGCCATTATAAAAATTGACGCGCAACATCGGTGCAACAAAATGTCGCGTGACAAATGTCGTCGTGTAGACCTAGCCTTATTCTTCAGACCTGAACTCGCTCTTCTGACAGTCCCACACCCTAAGCATCAGTCCACACAGATCGGCCGACACCACTTCTTTCAGTACAGAGATGGCTGGACCAGTTCATATAACAATCAACTAGTTTTTGTGTCGCCCCCCCCAATTCCTCATAGATTGTAAGCTCTTGCGAGCAGCGCCCTGACTCCTAGGGGGACATTTACTAAGCATGTTGCACCAGAATTATGGCATAAAATGTGTCAAAAAGAATTGCGCTTTGATTTGCACCAAATATATCAACTGTTTTCTCCATAATTTTCCCAATAAAGAATGCATCACGCCAGAAATGAGTTATAAATGGACGGGGCTATCAAATTGGCGCATATTATGTCTCATTTATCAATACTCTTATCGGCAGAAATTGTTAAAATTAATGCAGACAATTAAGCCATCTTAGGGTACTTTCACACTTGCGGCAGAGGATTCCAGCAGGCAGTTCACTCGCCAGATCCGTCAAAATACATACAAACTGATGGCATTTGTCAGACGGATCAGGATCCTGATCCGTATGACAAATGCATTGAAATGCCGGATCCGTCTCTCTGGTGTCATACGGAAAAACGGATCCGGCATTTTTTTTTTTTTTTGCGGTCTGAGCATGCGCAGACCGCAATGCCGGAACGCTCGGGCCGGATGCGGCATTAATGCATGTCAATGGGAAAAAATGCTACATCCGGCATTCCGGCAAGTGTTCCGGAATCTTGGACGTTGATAAAACTGCAGCATACTGCGGTATTATCTCTGTCCTGAAAAGTCAAAAAGACTGAACTGAAGACATTATTATGGCGCTATTGATAAATGTCCCCCCTAGTTTAGCTGGCAACTTTCTGACGTCTTTTGTTTGTACATAAACCTTCTAAAATTGTAAAGCGCTGCGGAATATGGTGGCGCCATATAAATAAATATTATTATTATTATTTACTTGAATGAGCTGTAACACCAGACACAACCCATGAACAGGTGGGGAACTGTTTTTGAAGACCACAGAACAGTGTCTTCACTACATTCTGCTTCTATTGTACAGATGCATCTCAATAAATTAGAATATCATTGAAAAGTTTATTTACTGTACTTGAGTAATTCAATTCAAAAAGTGAAACTCATATATTCTGTAGATTCATCACATACAAATTGATCTGTTTCAAGCATTTATTTATTTAATGTTGATGATTAGGGCATACAGCTAATGAAAACCCAAAAGTCCAAAAATTGGAGTATTGTGAAAAAGTTCAATATTGTGAAGTAGGTTTCCTAAGCTTTTAAGCGGTTACTCAGTCTGGTTCAGTAGGACAATCATGGGAAAGACTGCAGACTTGACAGTTGTCCAGAAGACAGTCATTGACACCCTCCACAAGGAGAGGAAGACACAAAAGGTCATTGATAAAGAATCTGTCCGTTCATAGAGTGCTGTATCCCAGCATAATAATGAAAAGTTAAGCGGAAGGAAAAAATGTGGTAGAAAAAGGTGCACAGGCAACAGGGATAACTGTAGACTTGAAAGGATTGTCAAGAAAAGGCCATTCAAGAATTTTGGGGAGATTCACAAGGAGTAGATTGTGGCTGGAGTCAGTGCCTCAAGAGCCACCACGCACAGACGTATCCAGGACATGGGCTACAAGTGTCACATTCCTTGTGTTAAGCCACTCACGACCCAGAGACAACATCAGAAGCGTCTTACCTGGGCTAAGGAGAAAAAGCACTAGATTGTTGCTCAGTGTCCAAAGTCCTGTTTTCAGATGAAAGTAAATTTTGCATTTTATTTGGAAACCAAGGTCTTAGAGTCTGGAGGAAGAATGGAGAGGCACACAGTCTAAGTTGCTTGAGATCCAAAGTTTCCACAGTCAGTCATGGTTTGGGGAGCCATGTCATCTGCTGGTGTTAATCCACTGTGTTACATCAAGTCCATAATCAGTGCAGCCGTCTATCAGGAAATGTTCTTCAGACAAGCTTTATGGAGATGCTGATTTCATTTTCCAGCAGGACCTGGAACCCGACCACACTGCCAAAAGCGCCAATAACTGGTTTATTAACCATGGTATCACCTTGCTTGACTGGCCAGTAAATTCGCCTGACCTAAACCCCATAGAGAATCTATAAGAGACACCAGATCCCAGATCCAACAATGCAAATGAGCTGAAATCTGTATATAATGAATAGAGTTTCAATTTTTTTTTATTGAATTACGGAAATAAATTAACTTTTCCATGATATTCTAATTTATTAAGATGCACCTGTATCCTCCTATCAGCTCTTCCTGCTGCTGCTGTGTGGGTATATTGTGCTGCCCTGCGGAGGGGCCATTGCACACAGTCATCTGCATTGTAAAATCTCACACACAGATGCATACAATGAAGTTGGAAAGTTTTCAGACCCTTTCACTTTTTTCACATTTTGTTGTCTTGCTCCTGAAAGTGAGAACAGAATTTTAGAAATGTTTGCAAATTTCTCAGAAAGGAAAAACAAAATGTTTGCATCAACAGAAGTATTCAGACCTTTTGCTGTGACACTTGACACTTAGTTCTGGGACCTCCCATTTCTCTGGATCATCTTTGAGATGTTCTATACCTTGATTGGAGTCACCAGTAGTAAATTCAGCTGATTAGGGGAAAGCTGAATGAAGCAAAGTATAGAGATAGTCAAAATGAGAACCTGATCCTGAGCTTTGGACCTCAGACTGGGCTGAAGGTTTGTCTTCCAACAAGACAATGACCCTAATCACACGGCCAAGACAACACAGGAGCGGCTTCTGAAAAAGGCCACTGCCATTAGGGGGCACTTGAAAGGTGGTATTTATTTCTGGGACCTCCCATTTCTCTAGATCATCTTTGAGATGTTCTATACCTTAATTGGAGTCACCGGTGGTAAAGTCAGCTGATTGGACAGAGAAACTGGTCAGTGATGGGGGAAAGCTGAATGGAGCAAAGTATAGAGATAGTCAAAATAAGAGCCTGATCCAGAGCTTTGGACCTCAGACTGGGCTGAAGGTTCATCTTCCAACAAGACAATGACCCTAAGCACACGGCCAAGACAACACAGGAGCAGCTTCTGAAAGAAGCCACTGCCATTAGGGGGCACTTGACGGGTGGCATTTATTTCTGGGACCTCCCATTTCTCTAGATCATCTTTGGGATGTTCTATACCTTGATTGGAGTCACCAGTGGTAAATTCCGCTGATTGGACAGAGAAACCGGTCAGTGATTGGGGAAAGCTGAATGGAGCAAAGTATAGAGATTGTCAAAATAAGAACCTGATCCAGAGCTTTGGACCTCAGACTGGGCTAAAGGTTCGTCTTCCAACAAGACAATGACCCTAAGCACACGGCCAAGACAACACAGGAGCGGCTTCTGAAAGAGGCCACTGCCATTAGGGGGCACTTGATGGTGGTATTTATTTCTGGGACCTCCCATTTCTCTAGATCATCTTTGAGATGTTCTATACCTTGATTGGAGTCACCGGTGGTAAATTCTGCTGATTGGACAGAGAAACCGGTCAGTGATGGGGGAAAGCTGAATGGAGCAAAGTATAGAGATTGTCAAAATGAGAACCTGATCCAGAGCTTTGGACCTCAGACTGGGCTGAAGGTTCGTCTTCCAACAAGACAATGACCCTAAGCACACGGCCAAGACAACACAGGAGCGGCTTCTGAAAGAGGCCACTGCCTTTAGGGGGAACGCGAAGGGTGGTATTTGTCTGTTGAATGGTTACTGGTTGTGACGGAATGGGATGTCCGCCTGCGGTCCTGCTCCTATCTGACCCCCTTGTTGGTGATGTCTCGGACGTCTGCGGAGGGGATGGGGCACCCACGGTGGAGATCAGCCCGACTGCCGAGTGGCCTGGCCTTCTTGGTACAATGTGTTGCGCCCTGGAATCACTCACCAGACGTTGCTGTATGACTTGAAACAGGGACTGACTGATTTATTTAGGGTCTTGGACACAAGCATTTATACACACACTGCAAGTCTTATGTAACCCTAGACATGTCCAGGCTTGAATCAGACCATCGGATTTGCATACAGATGGCCTTCTTACAACCTCAGATTACACACCCCTGGAGAGGTAAGGTACACAGTAATTAGCATACAATTGCATTTCAACCAGGCCATTCCAATCCTTACAACAAAGGGAAAAGAGAATACATTTAAAAGCACAACACCAGTAACCAAATCTAGCACGAAATAAGATGTCCATACACTTAAACGCACAACCGAAATATAAAAGGAAGGAAAATGGTCTTTCAAATTGTCTGAGTTACTAGTCACGTGGCCCGCTGGACGGCGCGCTCAGGGCCGTTTCGTGACACTGGTGACCAAGGTGTATAGAAGATAATTATATGGCTTACTAATATTGCCTTTGTTTAAATTGCACTAAACTCCCAACAGAACAAGTACAGATGACATATGCTGTGTATTTAAATGGAGGAGGCATCACATAAAGGTGATTTGCCTGGTCACATGACCCACCATCAGCGGCCATCTTATGGACAGGATTTCTGTGTGGACAGCACAAAAGACTTTAAACAAGGGGACATACCTTATAAAATATAGAAAATGGTACAGAATTGTATCAAAGGCTGTATTAGTAAGTTTCATATAATCATCATGCACACACTGGTCTACAGTAATCAGAAGGTGGCCAACCCCTTTGAGTAGGTGGTATGTGACACGTCCACATGATACCAGGACCCAAGGTTTCTAGCATAACATTGCCCAGAGCTTCACACCGCCTCCGTCGGCTTGTCTTCTTCTTCTCGTCCCTAGGTAAGTAATGCACGTGTACCCCACTGTCCACATGATGTAACCTGATTCCTCCAACCAGGCTGCTTTCATCCCATAGTGCACATAGTGCCATCTCCTCTCCGGGTACGTGACACATGATGTAACCTCTCCCCTTCCTGCCGTCCACATGATGTAACCTGATCCCTCCAACCAGGCTGCTTTCTTCCCATAGTGTTCCTGGTGCCATCTCTTCCCCAGGTAAATGACCCCCCCCTTCCCCCCGACGTCTACATGATGTAACATGATTCCTCAGACCAGGCCGCCTTTTTTTCATAGTGCATCTGGTGCCATCTTTACTCCAGGCAATGTACATGCACCCTACTGTCCACATGATATTGCCTGATCCTTTAGACCAGGCTACCTTCTTCCAATAGTTGCCATCCTGCCATCTCTTCCCCGGGTAAGTAACGCACACACACCCGGCCATTCACATAAAGTAACCTGATTCATCAGACCAGGCAGGGGCGGACACAGACGGCAGAGGGCCCCTGTGCAACGAATGTACCTGCCCCCCCCTTCCCAAAGCCAAATTCTCAACATAACCTATCCTGTCCTACCATTACTTGTAGCAATACAGAACATACAGGGTAAGGCAAGTTACACACCAGCAGCACTACGCTCCGGCCACCTGATCCGGCAGAGAATGCCAGGAATTGGCCGGACACAAACTCAGGCACGCAGCGGTTTGTGTCCCGCTGATTCTTTGCTCCCTATACTAGTTACACACAGATAGTTCCCCTTCAATAATTATTGGCACACAGTGTCCTAAAAAATAACTGCGCCCAGGAAACAGTGTCCCTGACACTAATAGTGTAAACATAATGTTCCCCAAAAATAATTGTGCTAAACAGATACCGTGCCAGGGTGCCCACCAAAGTAATAATGCTCCCCAAAGTCCCACCAATAGAAATAATTATCTACCAGACAACACGTAGTAGTAATAGTGCTCCTACAGTAATAATGTCCCCACTGTGTCCCAGAAGTAATAATGGTCCCATAGTGCTCATACTAGTATTCAAGTTCCTCATAGTCCCTCAACTGTAATAAAGCCCACCATAATGCCCCCGGTAGTAATAATTCTCTTTATAATGTGTAACAGTAGAAAAATGCCCCCTTATAATGTGCACCAGTACATAAAAATGCCCTGTTGTGTGGTAGTATAAAAAATACCCCCTCTTAGTGCCCCTTGTAGAATCAATGTCCCCATGGTACCCTTATAATGTGTGCCAATGCCCCCTACTGTGTGCCCAAAAAAAACTCTTAGTGCCCCCAGTTGAGCCAATGTCCCCATAGTGCCCTATAATTTGCGCCAGTATAAAATACTCCTATATTGTGCACCAAAAGTGCACCTCTCTTTGTCCCCATGGTGCCAGTATAAAATGCCCCATAATGTGTGCCAATATAATGCCCCTATATAATGACCTCAATAGTGTTCCTATTCCCTCATTCTCCATAGTGGTCCCCATGTGTGCCAGTATATAAGATAGGGTCACCGCTAGATGCCCCCATAGTTCCCCCATTTCTCCATAGTGCCCATGTGTGCTAGTATATAAGATAGGGCCCCCATAGTGCCCCCCATGTCTGCCAGTATATAAGACGGAACCCCAGAAGATGCCCCCATAGTGCTCCTCTCCCCCTTCTCCATAGTGCCCCCATGTGTGCCAGTATATAAGTTAGGGTCCCCATAGTGCTCTTCCCCCTCCACAGTGCCACCCATGTGTGCTAGTATATAAGATATGGCCCCCATGTGTGCTCCTCCCCCTCCATAGTGCACCCGATGTGTGCCAGTATATAAGATATGGCCCCCCATGTGTGCCAGTAACTAAGACAGGGCCCCTCATAGTGCTCCTTCCCCTCCATAGTGCCCCCCATGTGTGCCAGAAAATAAGATAGCGCCCCCATAGTACTCCTCCCCCTCCATAGTGCTCCCCATATGTGCCAGTATATAAAATAGGGCGCTAATAGTACTCCCCCCCATGTGTGTCAGTACATAAGATAGGGCCCCTAGTAGATGCCCCAATGAGCGCCAGATAGGGCCTCTAGAAAAGTGTAAATAAAAAAAAATAAACACACATACTTACCTCCTTGCCGCTTTCAGCAATGCGATGCAGGCCTCTTCTGGCCTGTGTCCCGCGCTGTACGGCTCAGGTGACGCGATTGTAAGGGTCAGCCCCTTGAATACTGTTCTTTGCACAGTACATCTACAATATGATGTTACATAGACTGTGATGACTTATTTCAGCCACTAGAGGTCGCTGTGGCTCTGAGTAGAGGAAGCTGAACTTTTTCTGAGATGCACAAGAGGTGGAAGGAGCCAGAAGTTCCCGGGGTTTGAGTCCTGGCTGGAGGTGTGTGTGCCCTGGTAGCTGTGAGGATGGCTGCCATGCTAGGAGCCAAGTAAAGGCTAGTGATGCGACTCGGAGCCTGACTCATGGGGTACTGAGAAGCTGGCTGTGTTTGAGACAGGCCAAGATAGACTCTTAATTGAAGTGCTGCAGCTGTGACCCAGGGAAAGAGACTGCACAGTGTGTTACAGAGGAGTGGGACCGCGTGTCAGAGACCAGTACAAGCCGCATCCTTCCTGCCAGAGCTGAAACTAGGTGAAGATCTGCATCTGCTGTAACCAGAGAGAGAGAGAGAGAGAGACAGACAAGCAAGTGACCGGACCTGGAGCCAGACTGCATCTTATTAGATCAAGGAGAATCTGCAGAGCTGTGAGTGGCACCGGTGCCAAGCTGTGATAGGTTATAGAGTCAGGGACTTAGTCAGTGCGCTGTAGAAGCGTCCCCTGGGTAGCGGGGCTATATAGGTAATTGGTAGTGAGAGTAGCTTGCAAGCTGTCTGTTTGCTGTTTAGCTCATTCTGTGTCTATGCAAAATTCCTGTACCATTGTTAATGATTTATGTTCACCTGTTCATGCCATTCCTGTCATTGACCCATTGCGCCTCTGGTGCGGTGGTACTGTGCTGTTATTCAGGTTTTCCGGCAGTTTCATTTTGCTCCTTAATAAAGCCAGTTTTTGCTTCAGTCTCCTTGTCCGCTGTACTGTACTTGAATCCTGCCTTGTGGTCTCTTCCTCCCCTGACCGCTACACTATGATGTCATCACGCCGCCTGAGAGGACTGGGTAAGGGAGACGCCTCTCCCCTGCCCCACAGCAGCATCCATCTGTATCGCTGTCCTAAGGACGGCCATACAGATGATGATAGAGAGATGAGCGCTTCCACAATGGAAGCGCTCATCTCCCCCTGCTGCCGGTAAGAAGGGGCCCCCCTCCTGCACTGGGCCCCTGTGCAGCCGAACTGGCGGCACAGGTGGTATATCTGCCCCTGAGACCAGGCCATCTTCTTCCATTACTTCAGTTCTGATGCTCATGTGCCCATTGAAGGCACTTTCTGCAGTGAAGAGGGGTCAGCATGGGCGCTCTGACCAGTATGAGGGTACACCGCGCCATACACAACCAGCTGTGATGTCTTGTGTGTTCTGACACCTTTCTACCATCTACAGCAGTACAGTTGTCAGCATGTTTACAGTACATCTTCTGTGGGATCGAACCAGACGGGCGAGCCTTCACCGCACACATATCAATTGCCTTGGTGATGGTCTGGGTTTTCTGTGAGGCCCCCCAGTGGGGCTGTGTACACGAGGCTGCTTTATATTATTTGCCCAATGTCACAATGAACAGAAATCACAGATGGGGTGTTGGGGGGGGGGGGGGGATTCTGAACATTTTGATGATATGGATGATGACTGACCCTCAGGACCAGACTGGCACACACCTGGGGTCTCTAACGCTCCCACCACATAAATGAAGCTCCCGTCAGCGGGGTCTTTCTCTATAATTACTGTTTCTTTATATTTTACCTTCTTTAGTTTTCAGCTTCACTTTATTAACTGAATGATTCAGGGTAAATCAGAGCAGAGCGGCGCAATATGGGGGCTCTCTAATCATCTGCTGGCGGAGCGCCGCGTCTGCCTAATATATCCGGAGGAGGATTCTGCTCCTCGACTAAAAGTAATAGAGGTGCTGAGATATAAGGTGCTGCAGGGTTTACATTGTGTCAGTAGTGAAGTCAGAACTGTGGGGGCTGCAAGAACCGAACCCCAGGACAGAAGATCTACAGATGAAAAACGTAAAGCTTCATTACATGGTTACAAAAAACACTGGTGCTAAACATCTGAGGTACCAGATAAAGAAACACTGACACTTGGGGTACAGGATAATGACGCTGACACTCGGGGTACAGGATGATGACGCTGACACTCGGGGTACAGGATAATGACGCTGACACTCGGGGTACAGGATAATGACGCTGACACTTGGGGTACAGGATAATGACGCTGACACTCGGGGTACAGGATAATGACACTGACACTCGGGGTACCGGATAATGACACTGACACTCGGGGTACCGGATAATGACACTGACACTCGGGGTACAGGATAATGACACTGACACTTGGGGCACAGGATAATGACACTGACACTTGGGGTACAGGATAATGACACTGACACTCGGGGTACAAGATGATGACACTGACACTCGGGGTACAGGATAATGACACTGACACTCGGGGTACAGGATAATGACGCTGACACTCGGGGTACAGGATAATGACGCTGACACTTGGGGTACAGGATAATGACGCTGACACTTGGGGTACAGGATAATGACACTTGGGGTACAGGATAATGACGCTGACACTGGGGGTACAGGATAATGACGCTGACACTAGGGGTACAGGATAATGACGCTGACACTCGGGGTACAGGATAATGACACTGACACTCGGGGTACAGAATAATGACACTGACACTTGGGGTACAGGATAATGACACTGACACTCGGGGTACAGGATAATGACGCTGACACTTGGGGTACAGGATAATGACGCTGACACTCGGGGTACAGGATAATGACACTGACACTCGGGGTACAGGATAATGACACTGACACTCGGGGTACCGGATAATGACACTGACACTCGGGGTACCGGATAATGACACTGACACTCGGGGTACAGGATAATGACGCTGACACTCGGGGTACAGGATAATGACACTGACACTGACACTCGGGGTACAGGATGATGACACTGACACTCGGGGTACAGGATAATGACACTGACACTCGGGGTACAGGATAATGACGCTGACACTTGGGGTACAGGATAATGACGCTGACACTTGGGGTACAGGATAATGACACTGACACTCGGGGTACAGGATA
Source organism: Bufo gargarizans (assembly GCF_014858855.1). Lineage (NCBI taxonomy): Eukaryota > Metazoa > Chordata > Amphibia > Anura > Bufonidae > Bufo > Bufo gargarizans. Next base: position 371,693,813 of record NC_058085.1, on the reverse strand, counting down.
ATGACACTGACACTCGGGGTACAGGATAATGACGCTGACACTTGGGGTACAGGATAATGACACTTGGGGTACAGGATAATGACGCTGACACTGGGGGTACAGGATAATGACGCTGACACTAGGGGTACAGGATAATGACGCTGACACTCGGGGTACAGGATAATGACACTGACACTCGGGGTACAGGGTAATGACACTGACACTCGGGGTACAGGATAATGACACTGACACTCGGGGTACAGGATAATGACGCTGACACTTGGGGTACAGGATAATGACACTTGGGGTACAGGATAATGACGCTGACACTGGGGGTACAGGATAATGACGCTGACACTAGGGGTACAGGATAATGACGCTGACACTCGGGGTACAGGATAATGACACTGACACTCGGGGTACAGGATAATGACGCTGTGACAGAGAGTAAATATCTTCAGCTTTTTTCTCTCCAGCAGCCTTATCTACCTCCTCCTCTTCTTCCTCCTCCTCTCCTTCCTCCTCCTCTTCTTCCTCCTCCTCTTCTTCCTCCTCCTCTTCTTCCTCCTCCTCTTCTTCCTCCTCCTCTCCTTCCTCCTCCTCTCCTGTGATTCTTTGGGCACAGGGCTTATTTGTACCTACACGTTACAATTTCTAAGCTGGTCTCTTTATCTCTGGCAGTAGACTGGAGGAGCCCGGTGCGTGTGTAAATGGCTGTCAGATGTAGAGAACATGTTGTCTTTAATGTTTGAGAACTGGGTTAACGAGGATCCGAGGTGGAATAATCAGGCGCCTTGAAAGGTTCAGCAACAGACCTTCATTTTAAGCTAATCAGGGTAGAAAAACTCCTGAATCCGGGAGATGCTGCCAAGCTTCCAACAATGATTCATAATAGTTCACTTTAAGCTATTTCGACTCCCCAAAAAGTTTTTGTCATATTTGATATTTGTGTTGTTTGATGTCAGAAACAGGGGCACTGATTAGCTATGAAAGCAGCAATAAAAGGAACAGAAGAGAAAATCCGCAACCATATCAACAGCACAAGGATGAAAGAATCGGGAGAAAAGCAAAAAATAACAAAGAGTAACTATCCTACATGCATCGGGAAGATTAGATGACCTGTTCTCATGAATCAGGTTCCATCACGTGGATGGCAAGGCGTGTGTGCGTCACTTACCTGGGGAAAAGATGGCACCAGGTGCGATAAGGAAAGAAGGAGCCCTGGTCTGATGCATCATGTTACATTATATGGACAGCGAGGTGTGTGCGTCACTTACCTGGGGAAGAGATGGCACCAGGAGCACTATAAGAAGAAGGAGCCGTGGTCTGATACATCATGTTACATTATATGGACAGCGAGGTGTGTGCGTCACTTACCTGGGGATGAGATGGCACCAGGTGCACTATGGGAAGAAGGTGGCCTGGTCTGATGAATCAGGTTACATCACGTAGATGGCCAGGCGTGTGTGCGTCACAAACCTGGGGAAGAGGTGTGATAAGGGAAGAAGGAGCCCTGGTCTGATGCATCATGTTACATTATATGGACGGCCAGGTGTGTGCGTCACTTACCTGGGGAAGAAATGGCACCAGGAGCACTATAGGAAGAAGGAGCCGTGATCTGATGCATCATGTAACATTATATGGACAGCGAGGTGTGTGCATCACTTACCTGGGGAAGAGATGGCACCAGGCACACTATGGGAAGAAGGTGGCCTGGTCTGACGAATCAGGTTATATCACGTGGATGGCCAGGTGTGTGCGTCACAAATCTGGGGAAGAGATGGCACCAGGTGCACTATAGGAAGAAGAAGCCCTGGTCTGATACATCATGTTACATTATATGGACAGCGAGGTGTGTGCATCATGTACCTGGGGAAGAGATGGCACCAGGTGCACTATGGGATCAAGACCAGACTTACAGTCATGTGAAAAAATTAGGACACCCTTTGAAAGCATGTGGTTTTTTGTAACATTTTTAATAAAAGGTTATTTCATCTCCGTTTCAACAATACAGAGAGATTAAAGTAATCCGACTAAACAAAGAAAACTGAAGAAAAGTCTTTTCAAGATCTTCTGTAAATGTCATTCTACAAAAATGCCTATTCTAACTGAGGAAAAAGATAGGACACCCTTGCCCCTAATAGCGAGTGTTACCTCCTTTGGCTGAAATAACTGCAGTGAGACGGTTCTTGTAGCCATCTACCAGTCTTCGACATCGGTCTGAGGAAATTTTACCCCACTCCTCAATGCAGAACTTTTTCAGCTGTGAGATGTTTGAGGGGTTTCTTGCACGTACAGCCCTTTTCAAGTCACCCCACAGCATCTCAATGGGATTCAAATCTGGACTTTGACTTGGCCATTCCAGGACTCTCCATTTCTTCTTTTTCAGCCAATCTTTGGTTGATTTACTAGTATGTTTTGGGTCATTGTCATGTTGCATGGTCCAGTTCCGCTTCAGCTTTAATTTTCTAACTGATGGTCTCACATGTTCTTCAAGCACCTTCTGATACACAGTAGAATTCATCGTGGATTCTATGATGGTGAGCTGACCAGGTCCTGCTGCAGCAAAGCAGCCCCAAACCATGACACTTCCACCTCCATGCTTCACAGTTGGTATGAGGTTCTTTTCTTGGAATGCTGTGTTTGGTTTACGCCAAACATGTCCTCTGCTGTTGTGTCCAAATAATTCAATTTTGGACTCATCTGTCCAAAGAACATTATTCCAGAAGTCCTGGTCTTTGTCAACTTTATCTCTGGCAAATGTCAGTCTGGCCTCGATGTTTCCCTTGGAAAGCAAAGGTTTCCTCCTTGCACACCTCCCATGCAAGTTAAACTTGTACAGTCTCTTTCTGATTGTAGAGGCATGTACTTCTACATCAACAGTAGCCAGAGCCTGCTGTAGTTCTCGAGATGACACTTTAGGGTTTTTGGAGACCTCTTTTAGCATCTTGCGGTCTGCTCTTGGGGTGAACTTGCTGGGGCGACCAGTCCTGGGCATGTTGGCAGTTGTTTTGAAAGCCCTCCACTTGTAGACTATCTTCCGGACAGTGGAATGGCTGATTTCAAAATCTTTTGAGATCTTTTTAAATCCCTTCCCAGACTCATAGGCTGCTACAATCTTTTTTCTGAAGTCCTCTGACAGCTCTTTTGCTCTCACCATGGTGCTCACTCTCACTTCAACAGTCAGGAGCACACCAAACTAAATGTCTGAGGTTTAAATAGGGCAAGCCTCATTCAACATGCAGAGTAACGATCTACTAATTATGTGCACCTGGTGTGATATACCTGTGTGAGATCTGAGCCAATTTAAGAGGGAATACATGTGAGGGTGTCCTATCTTTTTCCTCAGTTAGAATAGGCATTTTTGTAGAATGACATTTACAGAAGATCTTGAAAAGACTTTTCTTCAGTTTTCTTTGTTTAGTTGGATTACTTTAATCTCTCTGTATTGTTGAAACGGAGATGAAATAACCTTTTATTAAAAATGTTACAAAAAACCACATGCTTTCAAAGGGTGTCCTAATTTTTTCACATGACTGTATCTGATTAATCATCATACGTCATGTGGACAGCTGTGGGTACATGTGCATCACTTACCTGGGGAAGAGATGGCACCAGGCGCACTATGGGAAGAAGGTGGCCTGGTCTGATGAATCAGGTTGCATCACGTGGATGGCCAGGCGTGTGTGCGTCACAAATCTGGGGAAGAGGTGTGATAAGGGAAGAAGGAGCCCTGGTCTGATGCATCATGTTACATTATATGGACGGCCAGGTGTGTGCGTCACTTACCTTGAAAGGAGATGGCACCAGGTGCACTGTGGGAAGAAGACAAGCTGCGGTGTGATGCTCTGGCCAATGTTCTGCTGTAAACCTTGAGTTCTGGAAGCATGTGGATGTGACATGTATCACCAACCTAATCACTATACACACAAACATCCCTTTCATGGCAGTGGCGCCCCCTAATGTCAGTGTACACTCTCAGCAGGATAATGCCCGTCCACACTGCAAAACTGTCCAGGAATGAGGAACAGGATAACGAGATCAAGGTGATGACTTGTCTCCAAACTCCCAGATCTCAATCCGATTGTCATCTGTGGGAGCTGCTGGAAAAACAAGTTCTGTCCATGGCGGCCGCAGTGAGCAACTTAAAGGGTCTGCTGCTAACGTGCCCGAGACCACATGCAAAAGTAACCAGTGTTAACTGGTTTACAGATGCTATAAAGGTGGATTTATACTGTATGCTGTATCCTATAGCTGTACAGTCGTGGCCAAAAGTTTTGAGAATTACATAAATATTGAAAATTGGAAAAGTTGCTGCTTAAGTTTTTATAATAGCAATTTGCATATACTCCAGAATGTTATGAAGAGTGATCAGATGAATTGCATAGTCCTTCTTTGCCATGAAAATTAACTTAATCCCAAAAAAAACTTTCCACTGCATTTCATTGCTGTCATTAAAGGACCTGCTGAGATCATTTCAGTAATCGTCTTGTTAACTCAGGTGAGAATGTTGACGAGCACAAGGCTGGAGATCCTTATGTCAGGCTGATTGGGGTAAAATGGCAGACTTGACCTGTTAAAAGGAGGGTGATGCTTGAAATCATTGTTCTTCCATTGTTAACCATGGTGACCTGCAAAGAAACGCCTGCAGCCATCATTGTGTTGCATAACAATGGCTTCACAGGCAAGGATATTGTGGCTACTAAGATTGCACCTCAATCAACAATTTATAGGATCATTAAGAACTTCAAGGAAAGAGGTTCAATTCTTGTTAATAAGGCTTCAGGGCGTCCAAGAAAGTCCAGCAAGCGCCAGGATCATCTCCTAAAGAGGATTCAGCTGCGGGATCGGAGTGCCACCAGTGCAGCGCTTGCTCAGGAATGGCAGCAGGCAGGTGTGAGCGCATCTGCACGCACAGTGAGGCCAAGACTGGAGGGAAGATGGCCTGGTGTCAAGAAGGGCAGCAAAGAAGCCACTTCTCTCCAAAAAAACATCAGGGACAGATTGATCTTCTGCAGAAAATATGGTGACTGGACTGCTGAGGACGGGGGCAAAGTCATATTCTCCGATGAAGCCTCTTTCCGATTGTTTGGGGCATCAGGAAAAAGGCTTGTCCGGAGAAGAAAAGGTGAGCGCTGCCATCAGTCCTGTGTCATGCCAACAGTAAAGCATCCTGAGACCATTCATGTGTGGGGTTGCTTCTCATCCAAGGGAGTGGGCTCACTCACAATTTTGCCCAAAAACACAGCCATGAATAAAGAATGGAACCAAAACACCCTCCAACAGCAACTTCTTCCAACAATCCAACAACAGTTTGGTGAAGAACAATGCATTTTCCAGCACGATGGAGCACCGTGCCATAAGGCAAAAGTGATAACTAAGTAGCTCGGGGACCAAAACGTTGACATTTTGGGTCCATGGCCTGGAAACTCCCCCAATCTTAATCCCATTGAGAACTTGTGGTCAATCCTCAAGAGGCGGGTGGACAAACAAAACCCCACTAATTCTGACAAACTCCAAGAAGTGATTATGAAAGAATGGGTTGCTATCAGTCAGGAATTGGCCCAGAAGGTGATTGAGAGCATGCCCAGTCGCAGTGCAGAGGTCCTGAAAAAGAAAGGCCAACACTGCAAATACTGACTCTTTGCTTAAATCTCATGTAATTGTCGATAAAAGCCTTTGAAACGTATGAAGTGCGAGTAATTATATTTCACTACATCACAGAAACAACTGAAACAAAGATCTAAAAGCAGTTTAGCAGCAAACTTTGTGAAAACTAATATTTGTGTCATTCTCAAAACTTTTGGCCACGACTGTATATATAACTTTTTAAATTTGCATCAGTGCAATTACATCGGATCCCACAATGCATTGCTCTACATCTGCGCTGCGTTTGCATGGACTGTGTCATGGAGGTAACAGTCTGTATATACAGTAGTCAGCACAGAAAGAATGCTTTTATTACAGGTGACGCTCCAGATTTCCCACAGTAATGAGTTAGGCTACTTTCACACTAGCATTATTATTTTCAGGTATTGAGATCCGTCATAGGGTTCAATACCAGAAAAAAACGCTTCCGTAACTGAACAAAACGTAATGCTCCAATATGCATTCCGTTCCGTTCTCATACCGGAGAGCAGCGTGCTGCGGTTTGCTTTCCGTCCTGAGATACGGAGCAAAACAGATCCGTCATGACCCACAATGCAAGTCAATGGGGACGGATCCATTTTCTCTGACACAATAGAAAACGGATCCGTCCCCCATTGACTTTCAATAGAGTTCATGACGGATCCGTCTTGGCTATGTTAAAGATGATACAACCGGATCCGTTCATAGCGGATGCAGATGGTTGTGAATCTAGCAAAAATGCTAGTGTGAAAGTAGCCTAACATTGTATCTGACGCCTGTTGTTGTAACAACACCGCAATGTACGGATAAAAAAGGAGACACATAAATAACAAGCAATGAGACAAAGGTTACCATGGAAACTCAAGACCATTTTATAATCTTCCCAGGAGCTGGGAAATACATTGAGATATAAATGGAGTGAAATTGTACCAGGTACCAGTAGTATATAAAGGGCAATGAAGACCCACAAAGAAATGACCACCACTGGTATTATGAGAGTGCTCTCTTCACCATAAAGTAGCGCCATAAGCTTCAACCTTGGCTATTTGGCAGGGCCAAGAGGAGCTTTTCAAACTTACTGTGGAACCAAGAACAGCTTACCCTTTGGGTTTTAAAATGGGTAATGGAGCATAATAATATGACATGATACCCCCTACTTGTGCTCCTACATTCTTCCCTCTGTCACAGTTTGTCAATATATAGTAATAGCACATATGATGACAATATAGTAGATACAACATAAAATATCTTCCTGTTACATGTGTTTTCTTCTTTATCTTTCCTCTTTATGGAATTCTGGAAATAACAGGATTGATAGATATGCTAATGATATGCAAACGCAAAAAAATGGAAACAAAATATTAAAAACATCTCAAAATATTCAGTATGCAGTATGAGCGCCACACACCGAAATGCCGGCACTCGAGCGCCTTGCCATGCCATGGATGAGTTTATTAATGTTCTGCCATGCTGAATACAGATCGGCTGCTGGCAGCTCCCTCTGCGATTGCTGACCAGTGACGTCCCACATGTGTTTGATGGGAGACAAGTCTAGAGAATCTGCATGCCATGGTAGCAAGTTGGCTGCTCACAGTAACACGAGCAACATGCGGTCTGATGTTTTCCTGTGGAAAAACGTGGCCTGGGACATTTTGGGGAAAAGGCTGTACCACTGGTTCCATGACCAAATCAATTTAACTCCAAGTTGTTGTGACATTCCCTTGAGAAAGTCTCTTTATTGTGTTGCCCACGAGGTCTCTAGACCAATCTCCAGCTATCATTGCGTTTAAGGCAAAAATCAGGACTCATCACTAGAGTTGAGCGGACACCTGGATGTTCGGGTTCGAGAAGTTCGGCCGAACTTCCCGAAAAATGTTCGGGTTCGGGATCCGAACCCGATCCGAACTTCATCCCGAACCCGAACCCCATTGAAGTCAATGGGGACCCGAACTTTTCGGTACTAAATAGGCTGTAAAACAGCCCAGGAAAGAGCTAGAGGGCTGCAAAAGGCAGCAACATGTAGGTAAATCCCCTGCAAACAAATATGGATAGGGAAATGAATAAAAATAAAAATTAAATAAATAAAAATTAACCAAAATCAATTGGAGAGAGGTTCCATAGCAGAGAATCAGGCTTCACGTCACCCACCACTGGAACAGTCCATTTTCATAAATTTAGGCCCAGCACCCAGGCAGAGGAGAGAGGTCCCGTAACAGACAATCTGGCTTCATGTCAGCAGAGAATTAGTCTGCATGTCATAGCAGAGAATGAGGCTTCACGTCAGCCACCACTGCAACAGTCCATTGTCATATATTTAGGCCCAGCACCCAGGCAGAGGAGAGAGGTCCCGTAACAGAGGATCTGGCTTCATGTCAGCAGAGAATCAGTCTTCACGTCAGCCACCAATGGAACAGTCCATTGGCATATATTTAGGCCCCGGCACCCAGACAGAGGAGAGGTTCATTCAACTTTGGGTAGCCTCGCAATATAATGGCAAAATGAAAATAAAAAGAGGATTGAATGAGGAAGTGCCCTGGAGTCCAATAATATATGGTTATGGGGAGGTAGTTAATGTCTAATCTGCACAAGGGACGGACAGGTCCTGTGGGATCCATGCCTGGTTCAATTTTTTTTTTCATGTTCCCCTGTGACATTTGGGAATGCTCTCAGTAGCGCGTCTACCAACGTGCGCTTGTACTCGCGCATCTTCCTATCACGCTCCAGTGCAGGAAGTAAGGTGGGCACATTGTCTTTGTAGCGTGGATCCAGCAGGGTGGCAACCCAGTAGTCCGCACACGTTAAAATGTGGGCAACTCTGCTGTCGTTGCGCAGGCACTGCAGCATGTAGTCGCTCATGTGTGCCAGGCTGCCCAGGGGTAAGGACAAGATGTCCTCTGTGGGAGGCGTATCGCCATCGTCCTGTCTTTCCCCCCAGCCACGCACCAGTGATGGGCCCGAGCTGCGTTGGGTGCCACCCCGCTGTGACCATGCTTCATCCTCATCCTCCTCCACCTCCTCCTCATCCTCGTCCTCCTCGTCCTCCAGTAGTGGGCCCTGGCTGGCCACATTTGTACCTGGCCTCTGCTGTTGCCAAAAACCTCCCTCTGAGTCACTTCGAAGAGACTGGCCTGAAAGTGCTAAAAATGACCCCTCTTCCTCCTCCTCCTGGGCCACCTCCTCTTCCATCATCGCCCTAAGTGTTTTCTCAAGAAGACATAGAAGTGGTATTGTAACGCTGATAACGGCGTCATCGCCACTGGCCATGTTGGTGGAGTACTCGAAACAGCGCAACAGGGCACACAGGTCTCGCATGGAGGCCCAGTCATTGGTGGTGAAGTGGTGCTGTTCCGTAGTGCGACTGACCCGTGCGTGCTGCAGCTGAAACTCCACTATGGCCTGCTGCTGCTCGCACAGTCTGTCCAGCATGTGCAAGGTGGAGTTCCACCTGGTGGGCACGTCGCATATGAGGCGGTGAGCGGGAAGGCCGAAGTTACGCTGTAGCGCAGACAGGCGAGCAGCAGCAGGATGTGAACGCCGGAAGCGCGCACAGACGGCCCGCACTTTATGCAGCAGCTCTGACATGTCGGGGTAGTTGTGAATGAACTTCTGCACCACCAAATTCAGCACATGCGCCAAGCAAGGGATGTGCGTCAAACCGGCTAGTCCCAGAGCTGCAACGAGATTTCGCCCATTATCACACACCACCAGGCCGGGCTTGAGGCTCACCGGCAGCAACCACTCGTCGGTCTGTTGTTCTATACCCCGCCACAACTCCTGTGCGGTGTGGGGCCTGTCCCCCAAACATATGAGTTTCAGAATGGCCTGCTGACGTTTACCCCGGGCTGTGCTGAAGTTGGTGGTGAAGGTGTGTGGCTGACTGGATGAGCAGGTGGAAGAAGAGGAGGAGGAAGCCGAGAAGGAGGAGGTGGCAACAGGAGGCAAAGAATGTTGCCCTGCGATCCTTGGCGGCGGAAGGACGTGCGCCAAACAGCTCTCCGCCTGGGGCCCAGCTGCCACTACATTTACCCAGTGTGCAGTTAGGGAGATATAGCGTCCCTGGCCGTGCTTACTGGTCCACGTATCTGTGGTTAGGTGGACCTTGCCACAGATGGCGTTGCGCAGTGCACACTTGATTTTATCGGATACTTGGTTGTGCAGGGAAGGCACGGCTCTCTTGGAGAAGTAGTGGCGGCTGGGAACAACATACTGTGGGACAGCAAGCGACATGAGCTGTTTGAAGCTGTCTGTGTCCACCAGCCTAAATGACAGCATTTCATAGGCCAGTAGTTTAGAAATGCTGGCATTTAGGGCCAGGGATCGAGGGTGGCTAGGTGGGAATTTACGCTTTCTCTCAAATGTTTGTGAGATGGAGAGCTGAACGCTGCCGTGTGACATGGTTGAGATGCTTGGTGACGGAGGTGGTGGTGGTGGTGTTGGTGGTACATCCCCTGTTTGCTGGGCGGCAGGTGCCAACGTTCCTCCAGAGGCGGAGGAAGAGGCCGAGGCGGCAGCAGCAGAAGAGGCCGAGGTGGCAGCAGCAGAAGAGGTAGCAGGGGGAGCCTGAGTGACTTCCTTGGTTTTAAGGTGTTTACTCCACTGCAGTTCATGCTTTGCATGCAGGTGCCTGGTCATGCAGGTTGTGCTAAGGTTCAGAACGTTAATGCCTCGCTTCAGGCTCTGATGGCACAGCGTGCAAACCACTCGGGTCTTGTCGTCAGCACATTGTTTGAAGAAGTGCCATGCCAGGGAACTCCTTGAAGCTGCCTTTGGGGTGCTCGGTCCCAGATGGCGGCGGTCAGTAGCAGGCGGAGTCTCTTGGCGGTGGGTGTTCTGCTTTTGCCCACTGCTCCCTCTTTTGCTACGCTGTTGGCTCGGTCTCACCACTGCCTCTTCCTCCGAACTGTGAAAGTCAGTGGCACGACCTTCATTCCATGTGGGGTCTAGGACCTCATCGTCCCCTGCATCGTCTTCCACCCAGTCTTGATCCCTGACCTCCTGTTTAGTCTGCACACTGCAGAAAGACGCAGCAGTTGGCACCTGTGTTTCGTTATCATCAGAGACATGCTGAGGTGGTATTCCCATGTCCTCATCATCAGGAAACATAAGTGGTTGTGCGTCAGTGCATTCTATGTCTTCCACCGCTGGGGAAGGGCTAGGTGGATGCCCTTGGGAAACCCTGCCAGCGGAGTCTTCAAACAGCATAAGAGACTGCTGCATAACTTGAGGCTCAGACAGTTTCCCTGGTATGCATGGGGGTGATGTGACAGACTGATGGGGTTGGTTTTCAGGCGCCATCTGTGCGCTTTCTGCAGAAGACTGGGTGGGAGATAATGTGAACGTGCTGGATCCACTGTCGGCCACCCAATTGACTAATGCCTGTACCTGCTCAGGCCTTACCATCCTTAGAACGGCATTGGGCCCCACCATATATCGCTGTAAATTCTGGCGGCTACTGGGACCTGAGGTAGTTGGTACACTAGGACGTGTGGATGTGGCAGAACGGCCACGTCCTCTCCCAGCACCAGAGGGTCCACTAACACCACCACGACCATGTCCGCGTCCCTTACTAGATGTTTTCCTCATTGTTATCGTTCACCACAACAACAAAAATATTATTTGGCCCAATGTATTGTATTCAAATTCAGCTGGATATAAATTTGAGGCCTAGTATTTAGGCGCTGGGTGACAGGTATAGATTTACTGACGGAATTAGACTTGGAAATGCACAGTAGCGGGTGTGTGTGAAGTTATTCTGAATGACCCTATGTGCACCTTGAATATTATATACCCTTTTAGGGATAGATTTCAAATAGCTCTGATACAGCATAAACCACTAAATTAGGAAATTGCTAAATTGGGAATTGTATTTCAACCCAGAACAAGAAATGTGCTTTGACGGACACTAAATAACTTGCCCAGCCACAACAGGACAGCGGTAACGACAGATTTAGCGGGATATAAATTTGAGGCCTAGTATTTAGGCGCTGGGTGACAGGTATAGATTTACTGACAGAATTAGACTGGGATATGGCCAAAAAAAAAACACACTATTGCTGGTTAAATGCACTTGGTGTGACAGCTTGACCAACCACACTACTGAGGGTTAAATGCACTTGGTGACAGGCGCAGCTTGCCCCTGATGTAGTATATGGCCAAAAAATGAACAGACTATTGCTGGTTAAATGCACTTGGTGTGACAGCTTGAACAACCACACTACCGAGGGTTAAATGCACTTGGTGACGGGCGCAGCTTGCCCCTGATGTAGTATATGGCCAAAAAATTAACAGACTATTGCTGGTTAAATGCACTTGGTGTGACAGCTTCACCCTGATGTAGGCTTTAGCCAAAAAACAACCACACCATTGAGGGTTAAATGCACTTGGTCGCAGCTTGTGCTGGCGCACCACAAGACACAAAATGGCCGCCGATCACCCCAGAAAAAAGTGACTGACAAACGGTCTGGGCAGCCTAAAAACAGTGAGCAATTGAGGATCAGCAGCTCAATGATCCACAGCTGCAGATCGATCAATAATCAAGTCTTTTGGAGGAGTTAATCTGCCTAATCTCGCCCTACTGTCGCAGCCGCAACCTCTCCCTACGCTAATCAGAGCAGAGTGACGGGCGGCGCTATGTGACTCCAGCTTAAATAGAGGCTGGGTCACATGGTGCTCTGGCCAATCACAGCCATGCCAATAGTAGGCATGGCTGTGACGGCCTCTTGGGGCAAGTAGTATGACGCTTGTTGATTAGCTGCTTTGCAGCCTTTCAAAAAGCGGCAAGAAAGCGTCACAAAAGCGCCAAGAAAGCGACGAACACCGAACCCGAACCCGGACTTTTACGAAAATGTCCGGGTTCGGGTCCGTGTCACGGACACCCCAAAATTCGGTACGAACCCGAACTATACAGTCCGGGTTCGCTCATCCCTACTCATCACTGAAGAGGACAGATCTCTATTCCAACCTCCATTGCACCATGATAACCTTTGAGAGCAGTGGTGCGAGGTCAATGGAACACCGTAGGTCAACGTCTGGCTCATAGCCAAGTGTGGTGCAGATGACTTCTGATGGTTTGCGTAGACTCTATTTGCCGCCCTAGGCTTGGGATATGACAATTTCCCTTGCATTACAGAATGGATCACTACGTGTCATTCTTCTAATCAGACGATCAGTCCGTGCAGAGGTTCTCCTCTGTGCACCTCTTAGTGTCATTCCAGTTTGTCATTGTTCTCCTAACCACCAGGTCATACAACATTGAACAGCGCTAACCTCTCGGCCTCTCCAGGAGTGTTAAACTAAGGTCTCTCAGTTCAAGTGGTGATGACTGACACGTCGATGAACATGAGGCATTGCGCAATCATCCCACATGACGTGAACCGATTTATGAGGTTTCATGTGGCTAAATTTATCTTTAAATATGGCTTTTATGTCCCTCACGCATGTCACAGATTGGAGCCAGGTGCAAGAAAATGTCATAATCTGCTGATCTTAGCGTAACTTTCTTGTTTGCATAAACTTATGGCTTGTCCTTCTTGGTGTTGTAATTTCAATGTTGAGGAATGTAATTTCATGATACTCTGTCACAAGATGTCTATCCTACATGTGCCTATATGTAGCCACCCAGTGGTTGTGATCTGACTTGCAGCCTGCTGAGGATTTAATATCATGTAGCAATATTGTATTGAATTTGTTTCATGAGAAATTGTCCTTCACTAAATTTTAAGAATAATCTGTGTCTTCCAGTTATGTTTACCGCCCAGTCAAAAAGGTCTGGTGTTTTTGCCTCTACTAGTCTCTTTCCATGGCCTTTGGTCCATTAGTCCACCCCTTGTTTGCTAATAATACCATTCCTTCATGGGATGAGTCAGTGGGGATCGGGCCTCTTTTCTAAATGCTCCATACTAGCTGCAAAGACTTCAATACAGATGCCCTTGTTTTCTTTATGTTAGGGCATCAAGTCTACTTGTTGAACATCTCATTCCAAAACTATAGACCATAATATGGAGTTGGTCTACTCTTCAGTCATATAACATCCTGAAACAGCCACCCCACATTAAGTATCTGAAGCCCTGACAGGTTTTTATTTTTTTGTCCTGCTTTAAATATGGACTAATAATTTTATATTGACTTTAAATAAATGAAGGAGAATAATTAATGTGATCTCTTAGAATATGCTCATCAGTGTGTGAATTCAAGCTTCTAATCTAGAAATGTAATATAACTGTTCTGTTCTTATTCACTTGCAGACATCTTTCTCCATTTATTGCTATACGGCGTAAATAAGTAGGAAACAAAATACTGCAAACCTTTACTTTCTCCCTGCTGAAGTCAGCTGCTAAGCAGTTAGATAGAAAGGACTTGTAGATTGAGCATCTTACCCAAACAAGCTGTTTATGCATCTAAAGTGGGAGCTCACTAGTTAATAAAGTCCTGTAATTACAGCAGCCTCAGCACTGATATAAGGTAGGATTATTTAGGTTATATGTGAGAAGGACCTAGGGTCACATCACCTTGCCTGTGCAAATTCTTAAGTTAGTACTGCTGCTGTGACTGTATTACTTGAGGTGCGCTATCCTGTAAGGGAGTGATGGTTCTCTTGTACATACGGTTCTGCCCAACCAACATGATGCTGGGGGAGTCCAGTTTCAGCCTTTTTCGTGATTGATGACGAGTGACATGGTGATTCTTCCGATACGACATGTGAATCCATGGGTGTAGGGACAACGCATTCCTCATGCTATCCTCCATGAAGGACATACATTAGTGTGTAGAAGAGCATCATGCAAGTGTCTGCCTAAGCGGACTCGTAAACCGGAGCGCCTGCTGCTGCAGCCACATGTACTGAGGCAGCTGTATCTGGTGATGAAGGCACTCAGGATGGACAACAGGATTGCGAAGGCACTGCAAGCTGTGAGGGAGATGCCGACATCATTGATCAGGCCCTAAAGGGAACTTGTCACCGGGATTTTGTGTATAGAGCTGAGGACATGGGTCGCTAGATGGCCGCTAGCACATCCGCAATACCCAGTCCCCATAACTCTGTGAGCCCCCTCTTGGTCTGTGTGAGCACCAAACACACCCCGGGGCAGTGGGCATGGTCCTTTTTTGCCTCACATCTTTCTCTTTGGGTTAATCCGTTAATCCTCCCACAATTGTGGGGCCTGTAGAGCAAACTTGGTCTGGGCCCCCTCTATGCAGGGGCCCAATAGCAGCTGCTATACTCCTGTAATCAGACTTGTTTGTGGAGTAGAAGCTCTGTGCCGTTCTCTCTCTTTGCGTTACATGTCAGATCCATTCGGCACAGGCAGCCAGGCCCCCGATATGTCAACACAACTTAAAAGGATCCTCAGATGCTTTCAACTCCTAATAACGTGACAATGAGTCTCCCAGAAGATGAAAGTGCCGCAATGTTTTAATTCCGGTTACATGGTGTCAACGCCCGGAGGGCGCGTTATGTCGGTAAAAGACTGGAAGAAAGGTTAAAAATACAAAGTGTGAGAAGGTAGAAGTATGACGGAGTAAGTCCTAATCCATACGGACACTGGACAGGGAGGGTGGAATCTGCAGCTTCATCTAGATCAGTAGTCTCCAGCTGCTGGGAAACTACAACTTCCAGCATGCCTGGGTGGATAGTGTTTGCCGCACCCTAGGCAAGGCAGATTGGCAACGCTTCCTTTTTTACATGAGCCAAGGGCGGGACAAGCTCCCATAGCACCAAAGACCAAGGCATCAAGATACGTCCCCTACTTATGCATCATATTTATAGCATTTTTGGTTACTTAACCTACTGACGACATCCACTGTACACGTATGGGGGAAGTTGAGGTTTTAAATACGTTGCCCACTGAGAGCTGAGCAGATGCCATAGCTGACCAGCAGTGTCCTTGATTGGAAATAACTCCAATAGCGACCATGACCATGGTAATTTTTCGGGAGCATGCCCTTTACAGTGGCTGTTTGCCCCTCCCCCGCAATGAGATGACAGGAGCTGTTAGGCCCAACCAGATGGATGTTTTATTATTACTACTATGTTAGATTGCTATGACATCCTGGGGCCTTCTGGAGGTTCTCAGGCCTGTCATAGTTAAGTTCTTATGATGCGGTGCAGGTTGGGCCGCCTGCGGGGCTATTGTCCCGCACTTATATGATCAGAAAACAGCAGAAAACAGAAAAAAAAAATACAGTAAAATGGTGGACACCATAGCGGAAACCTGATGGACCCAATTGACAATTCACCCCAACAAGTCACTGCTATTCGGCACCGAAACTAACGGCATTGACAGCTGTGGCAATGGTATAGCCCCAGGTACACTTCTGTGAGGATGCGGCAGGTCTTCTCTAATGCAGGGGCCTCTGCAGCTATGGATGCTCTCCAGGGGCCCCATGTTGCCTGACAAAGGAGGGGGGTCCTTTCAGAATCTGTGGCCAAGCAAGTGCTTCAAAGGCACCAATGATGAGCCCCTGCCATGCTCCTTATACGTACATAGAAAAACATTTAAGAATGGATTTATTTTAACTTGCCCAATATATGAAGGATGATATACACTGTATAGAAGTGAAGTACCCCAGAGCAAAGGTACTCTAAAGTGTGGACATTTGTGGACATTTGCCCTATTGCTACTACGCAAAGCCATCAACTCCTTACTTTACTGAATTTCGAAGGGTTAACTTGCCCTTTGATTTATGCCGTTGTCTACACTTATAGTGTTTTATATTGTTGAACTGCATTTTATATGTTTACTCTAATATATCCCATTAATTTTCACTACTGTACTGCACTGTGGAAAGGGTTAATACACAGCCAGCTAATATTGAGGGACTTTAGGACTTTCTACCCGTGCACTGAGAAGCTAGTAATTTTCCACTGTTACTCTAAGAGAATATCAGAGTTACATTTTGGAGAGAAAAAGACAAGACACAGTGACCTTTTGACTCTATGGTTATTCTCCGACTAGACTGTTGTTTATGTCTGAAAACTGCTCAGTCATCTCCATTGAGTTGCATTGAGGCCCAGTACAAGTCTATGGCAGACTGAAAGTGCAACAATGTTTCTGTTTAGGCTGTGATTCTCCACCCCTCCCACTAAAAGGATCCAGTTCAGCTAGAAACTATATATAAGGGCTCTTTCACACCTGCGTTGTTCTTTTCTTCCGGCATAGAGTTCCATCGTCGGGGCTCTATGCCGGAAGAATCCTGATCAGTTTTATCCTAATGCATTCTGAATGGAGTGAAATCCGTTCAGGATGCATCAGGATGTCTTCAGTTCCGGAACGGAACGTTTTTTGGCCGGAGAAATGACCGCAGCATGCTGCGCTTTTTGCTCCGGCCAAAAATCCTGCAGACTTGCCGCAAGGCCGGATCCGGAATGAATGCCCATTGAAAGGCATTGATCCGGATCTGGCCTTAAGCTAAACGTTGTTTCGGCGCATTGCCGGATCCGACGTTTAGCTTTTTCTGAATGGTTACCATGGCTGCCGGGACGCTAAAGTCCTGGCAGCCATGGTAAAGTGTAGTGGGGAGCGGGGGAGCAGTATACTTACCGTCCGTGCGGCTCCCGGGGAGCACCAGAGTGACGTCAGGGCGCCCCAAGCGCATGGATGACGTGATCGCATGGCACGTCATCCATGCGCATGGGGCGCTCTGACGTCACTCTGGAGCGCCCCGGGAGCCGCACGGACGGTAAGTATACCGCTCCCCCGCTCCCCGCTCCTACTATGGCAACCAGGACTTTAATAGCGTCCTGGCTGCCATAGTAACACTGAAAGCATTTGAAGATCCGTCTTCAAATGCTTTCAGTACACTTGCGTTTTTTCCGGATCCGGCGTGTAATTCCGGCAAGTGGAGTACACGCCGGATCCGGACAACGCAAGTGTGAAAGAGGCCTAAGGAGAGCAGTCAGAGCCATTAGTTGTCTGCAGATAGGGACCAGTGTTTACTAGAAGAAGCTTTGCCAGTTTGCAAATCAGAAGTCATGAGATGAAGATACTGACCCACAGACTCTGGATCACCAGCCCTTTGACCAGGGAGCCAGCCAAACAACTGAGCCACCAGCGCTGGACCAGGGTACCAGCCTTCTGAAGAGAGAGAGGGACAGCTAGCTCAGGCCTTTCCTCAGCATCAAACCCTTCTTCTGCCCGGGAGGAGACTGGAGAAGCCAGCCCTATGCCTCGCCTGGATTGTTTTGTACCTGAATTCCTTCAGTAAAGAAGCACACTTGTGACTGCAGACCCTGACTCTCTGGATTTATTTCCCATTGGGGTGCACCACACCTTACCATCCCCTCCAGAGAGTAACAACACATGGTGACTCCTCAACGTTGTCCGGGGGACCAAGCATAAAGTTGGGGCCACCAAAAACCCTGTCACTTCACAAGCTACAGGTGATATTCCCATATGTTGCTGTTGTGGTGCATGTTTGGGTGCACCAAACCTTACCATCCCCTTCAGAGAGTAACAACGCATGGTGACACCTCAACAGTGTGCCAGGGAACCAACATAAAGTTGCCCCCCCTAAACCCTATCACTGTACATGCTACAGGTGATAGTCCCACATGTTGCTGTTGGGGGTGTCCCGGAAAAACTGAAGTAAACTGGATGCTGGAGGCAGCTAGGTGGTGCATCCTTTAGGAGCCCCCACGCAAAAACTATAGACCCCATATGTTTCTGTTGGGAATGTCAGAGAAGTAAAGACGAAGGCTTTACTTTTTCGTCCTTTCTATAGGCCAGTATGGTAGAAATTTTTCTATATTTTTCATGTATGATCATAGACAGTAGTGAGCCTCTCTATAGGGCAGCCTACCACTGTCAAAGTAATTTTGACCCCACTTGTAGTGGGTGTATATGAAGACCCTTTAACATATGTATCAGCTGTTGTGGTGATTGTTTGCAAAATACATATCCAAGCATTAAGTATAGCAGCAGTGTGGTGTACACATTAACCACTTCAACCCCGCTAGCTGAAACCCCCTTCATGACCAGAGCACTTTTTACACTTCGGCACTACACTCCTTTCACCGTTTATCGCTCGGTCATGCAACTTACCACCCAAATGAATTTTACCTCCTTTTCTTCTCACTAATAGAGCTTTCATTTGGTGGTATTTCATTGCTGCTGACATTTTTAATTTTTTTGTTATTAATCGAAATTTAACGATTTTTTTGCAAAAAAATGAAATTATTCACTTTCAGCTGTAAAATTTTGCAAAAAAAAACGACATCCATATATAAATTTTTCGCCAAATCTATTGTTCTACATGTCTTTGATAAAAAAAAATGTTTGGGCAAAAAAAAAATGGTTTGGGTAAAAGTTATAGCGTTTACACACTATGGTACAAAAATGTGAATTTCCGCTTTTTGAAACAGCTCTGACTTTCTGAGCACCTGTCATGATTCCTGAGGTTCTACAATGCCCAAACAGTAGAAAACCCCCACAAATGACCCCATTTCGGAAAGTAGACACCCTAAGGTATTCGCTGATGGGCATAGTGAGTTCATAGAACTTTTTATTTTTATTTATTTATTAATATTTATTTTTTTTCTTACAAAGTCTCATATTCCACTAACTTGCGACAAAAAATAAAAAATTCTAGGAACTCACCATGCCCCTCACGGAATACCTTGGGGTGTCTTCTTTCCAAAATGGGGTCACTTGTGGGGTAGTTATACTGCCCTGGCAATTTAGGGGCCCAAATGTGTGAGAAGTAGTTTGGAATCAAAATCTGTAAAAAATGACCGGTGAAATCCGAAAGGTGCACTTTGGAATGTGGGTCCCTTTGCCCACCTAGGCTGCAAAAAAGTGTGACACATCTGGTATCGCCGTACTCAGGAGAAGTTGGGGAATGTGTTTTGGGGTGTCATTTTACATATACCCATGCTGGGTGAGAGAAATATCTTGGCAAAAGACAACTTTTACCATTTTTTTATACAAAGTTGGCATTTGACCAAGATATTTTTCTCACCCAGCATGGGTATATGTAAAATGACACCCCAAAACACATTCCCCAACTTCTCCTGAGTACGGCGATACCAGATGTGTCACACTTTTTTGCAGCCAAGGTGGGCAAAGGGGCACATATTCCAAAGTGCACCTTTCGGATTTTGCAGGGCATTTTTTACACATTTTGATTGCAAAGTTCTTCTCACACATTTGGGCCCCTAAATTGCCAAGGCAGTATAACTACGCCACAAGTGACCCCATTTTGGAAAGAAGACACCCCAAAGTATTCCGTGAGGGGCACAGCGAGTTCCTAGAATTTTTATTTTTTTGTCACAAGTTAGCGGAAAATTATGATTTTTTTTCCTCTTTTTTCCTTACAAAGTCTCATATTCCACTAACTTGCGAGAAAAAATAAAAAATTCTAGGAACTCGCCATGCCCCTCACGGAATACCTTGGGGTGTCTTCTTTCCAAAATGGGGTCACTTGTGGGGTAGTTATACTGCCCTGGCAATTTAGGGGCCCAAATGTGTGAGAAGTAGTTTGGAATCAAAATCTGTAAAAAATGACCGGTGAAATCCGAAAGGTGCACTTTGGAATGTGGGTCCCTTTGCCCACCTAGGCTGCAAAAAAGTGTGACACATCTGGTATCGCCGTACTCAGGAGAAGTTGGGGAATGTGTTTTGGGGTGTCATTTTACATATACCCATGCTGGGTGAGAAAAATATCTTGGTCAAATGCCAACTTTGTATAAAAAAATGGTAAAAGTTGTCTTTTGCCAAGATATTTCTCTCACCCAGCATGGGTATATGTAAAATGACACCCCAAAACACATTTCCCAACTTCTCCTGAGTACGGCGATACCAGATGTGTGACACTTTTTTGCAGCCTAGAAGTGCAAAGGTGCCCAAATTCCTTTTAGGAGGGCATTTTTAGACATTTGGATCCCAGACTTCTTCTCACACTTTCGGGCCCCTAAAAAGCCAGGGCAGTATAAATACCCCACATGTGACCCCACTTTGGAAAGAAGACACCCCAAGGTATCCAATGAGGGGCCTGGCAAGTTCATAGAATTTTTTTTTCCGCATAAGTTAGCGGAAATTGATTTTTTTTTGTTTTTTCTCACAAAGTCTCACTTTCCGCTAACTTGGGACAAAAATTTAAATCTTTCATGGACTCAATATGCCCCTCAGCGAATACCTTGGGGTGTCTTCTTTCCGAAATGGGGTCAGTTGTGGGGTGTTTGTACTGCCCTGGCATCTGAGGGTCTCCGCAATCATTACATGTATGGTCAGCATTAGGAGTTTCTGCTATTCTCCTTATATTGAGCATACAGGTAATGAGATTTTTTTTTTCCGTTCAGCCTCTGGGCTGAAAGAAAAAAATGAACGGCACAGATTTCTTCATTCGCATCGATCAATGTGGATGAAAAAATCTCTGCCAAAAAAAAAATGGAGGGGAAAGGCGTCTGCCAGGACATAGGAGCTCCGCCCTACATCCATACCCACTTAGCTCGTATGCCCTGGCAAACCAGATTTCTCCATTCACATCAATCGATGTGGATGAATAAATCATTGCCGGGATTTTTTATTTATTTTTTTACATACAAAGTGTTTGCCAAAGCATAGGAACGCCGCCTCCTCCTCAGCTCGTATGCCTCGGCAAACGTATCTGTTACTGCAGAGTAGAAATCCCGTCTTGCAGCGCCGCATACACCGACTTGCGTGTAATCTGACAGCAGCGCAATGCTTCTGTCAGAATGCACATCAGTGCTGCAGCTAGTCGATCGGTTGGTCCACCTGGAAGGTAAAAAAAGAAAAAAAAAAAAAAGAAAAAACCAGGCCGCAATGCAATAATTTGATTAACTTTGGAACAGAATATATAAACTTTAACTTTTTTAACTGAACATTAACTTTTTTGCTTACTGGTGTTTTTTTTTTGTTTTTTTACCTTTATAGAACAAACCTCTCCTTCCCCATGGGTCAATGTGCAAAGCGCAAATCGCCCAAAGATGTGGCGAAGTGCGTTATGCACTTTGTCCTATGTGAAAGGAGAGGTTTGCAGCAGCTCTGTGTGAATGGGCCCTAATAGCCCTGTGTGCCTATCCTGGTGAGATGATCCCTATGCTAATAGTGTACCTGTGAGTGGTACTTCCGGAAACACTCTCCAAAGCATAGGGCAGGGTGGTCAGGACAGTCAGGACAGAAATAGCGGGTGTCACGCCTTATTCCACTCCTGCTACAGACACGACATCTTTTTCGGGGTGACTGTTGGGTTGAGGTACCAGGAACGACATTGGGGAAATGTCGCTCGTGTAGACGGCTAACTACACTGGTGGATGGGGCCACGGAACCTCCTGGGTACAGGAGGTTCTCGATGATCTCTTCCTGAAATTTGAGGAAGGATCCAGTTCTCCCAGCCTTACTGTAGAGAACAAAACTATTATATGCAGCCAATTTAATCAAATATACAGACACCTTCTTATACCAGCGTCTGGTTCTGCGGGACACTAAATATGGAGACAACATCTGGTCATTGAAGTCGACCCCTCCCATGTGGAGGTTATAGTCGTGGACTGAGAGGGGCTTTTCAATGACACGGGTTGCTCGCTCAATTTGTATTGTCGTGTCTGCGTGAATGGAGGAGAGCATGTAAACGTCACGCTTGTCTCTCCATTTCACCGCGAGCAGTTCTTCGTTACACAGTGCGGCCCTCTGCCCCCTTGCAAGACGGGTGCTAACGAGCCGTTGGGGGAAGCCCGCGCGACTAGTTCGCGCGGTACCACAGGCGCCAATCCGTTCTAGAAACAAATGCCTAAAGAGGGCCACACTTGTGTAAAAATTGTCCACATAAAGATGGTACCCCTTGCCGAATAAGGGTGACACCAATTCCCAAACTGTCTTCCCACTGCTCCCCAGGTAGTCAGGGCAACCGACCGGCTCCAGGGTCTGATCTTTTCCCTCATAGATCCGAAATTTGTGGGTATAGCCTGTGGCCCTTTCACAGAGCTTATACAATTTGACCCCATACCGGGCGCGCTTGCTTGGGATGTATTGTTTGAAGCCAAGGCGCCCGGTAAAATGTATCAGGGACTCGTCTACGCAGATGTTTTGCTCTGGGGTATACAAATCTGCAAATTTCAGGTTAAAATGGTCTATGAGGGGCCGAATTTTGTGGAGCCGGTCAAAAGCAGGATGGCCTCTGGGACGGGAGGCGGTGTTGTCGCTAAAGTGCAGGAAACGCAGGATGGCCTCAAATCGTGCCCTGGACATGGCAGCAGAGAATATGGGCATGTGATGAATTGGGTTCGTGGACCAATATGACCGCAATTCATGCTTTTTTGTCAGGCCCATGTTGAGGAGGAGGCCCAGAAAAGTTTTAAGTTCGGAAACTTGGACTGGTTTCCACCGGAAAGGCTGGGCATAAAAGCTTCCCGGGTTAGCGGTGATAAATTGTGTGGCATACCTGTTTGTTTCGGCCACAACTATGTCTAAAAGCTCCGAAGTCAAGAACAGCTCAAAAAATCCCAGGGCCGAACCGATCTGAGCCGTCTCAACCCGAACTCCAGACTGGGCAGTGAAAGGGAAAACTACAGGTGCGGCTGAAGTTGGGGACTGCCAATCAGGGTTTGCCAGCACCTCTGGGATTCTAGGGGCTCTACGGGCACGTCTTTGCGGTGGCTGCGACGGGGTCACTACTGCACATGCCACCGTACCAGCTTCAACTGCCCTTCTGGTGCTCGCTACTTCACCATGTTGTACGGCAGTGCTGGTACTAGGTCCAGGAAGGGCTGCGCTGCTGGTGTATGCCTCACCACGTAATCCGACAGCACCAGCCCCACTCTGCTGCTCTTGAAGCGGATCCTGCGCAACCTGCGGTCTAGCGACACGGGGCCGGGTACGCCTGGTGGTATCAGGGACCTCCTCGTCCGAACTTTGGGTCAGAGAGCCACTGCTTTCTACAGGTTCGTATTCTGACCCGCTGGATTCATCAAATGAGGGTTCCCACTCCTCATCCGACTGGGTCAGAAGCCTGTAGGCCTCTTCAGAAGAATACCCCCTGTTAGACATGTGGGCAACTAAATTTAGGGGTATTCCCTGAGACTACCCAAGAAAAAAAAGCAAGCCTGTCTTACAAAGGGGAGGCTAGCGAAGTACCGGAGGCCGCTGCGGTTGATAAAAATATCAAAACTGATTTTTTTATCGCCGCAGCGCGTGTAAAGTGAATGTGCAGCGATCAAAAAAAATATTTTTTTTGTCACTGCGGTGGGGCGGGTGTGGGCGAACGCACGTGTGGGCGACCGATCAGGCCTGATCGGGAAAACACTGCGTTTTGGGTGGAGGGCGAACTAAAGTGACACTAATACAATTATAGATCTGACCGTGATCAGTTTTGATCACTTCCAGATACTATAAAAGTACAAATGCTGATTAGCGATACGCTAATCAGCGAATAACGGACTGCGGTGCGGTGGGCTGGGCGCTAACCGATCCCTAAACTACCTAACCAAGGGGCCTAAACTATACCTAAAACCTAACGGTCAATACCAGTGAAAAAAAAAAGTGACAGTTTGCACTGATCACTTTTTTCCTTTCACTAGTGATTGACAGGGGCGATCAAAGGGGTGATCAAAGGGTTAATTGGGGTTCAGGGGGGTGATCTGGGGCTAAGTATGTACTGTTGGTGTACTCACTGTGAAGCCTGCTCCTCTGCTGGATCCAACCGACGAAAAGAACCAGCAGAGGAGCAGGCAGCCATATAACAGATCATATTTACTAATATGATCTGTTATCTGGCGCTCTGATTGGATTTTTAAAAAATCATCAGCTTGCCAGCCGCGATCATTGGCTGGCAAGCTGATGACGAAATACTCCTCGACGAAATGCTGGCCCGAACTGCGCATGCGCGGGCCGGCAAAGCGCGTCATCTCGCGTCTCGCGAGATGACGCGTGTATGCGTGACTGTGCGCAGCGCTGCCGCCTCCGGACCGCACATCTGCGTTAGGCGGTCCGGAGGTGGTTAAACATCCCGCTGCCTGCTTACTGTATGACTTTAGGATGTGTAGGATGTTAAATGCTGAGACAATCCAGCTCATCCAACTAGGGGCTCATTCACACGGCTGTATGAACGGATCCGCACCCATTCCGCAGTTTTGCGGAGGGTTTGCGGGTCCGTTCATTTCTGTGGAGCCGTGGAGGATGCGGACAGCAGATACAGCTTTCAATGTTTGACTGTCCACCCCAGTGTAGTCGGCCTATGTGTAGTTAATAATCACATTGAAACAGAGCATCGCATCTCAGTGACAGTATTACAGTATTACAGTATTAGTCTGCTAGCCCAGTGTAGTTCACAATTAGTCAGCCAGCAGAGCATAATGCTAGGCAGGGCAGTGCATGCAGTGTGACTGTGGCTCTGACAGCTATTGACATAGTGTCAGACAAGATTGCTATGCTTCAGGTGTATGTGGATGCCAGTGCAACAACTGATTCACGATTGTATAACAGACGGCTGTAGTGCGTATCAAATTTTTTGACTTTGTATTTAAAAAAATGAGGGTGGTCAAAAAGTTGTGTTTTGGTTAGCAATTCACAATAATATTTACAAGAAATGGCAATGACATTGTTTTGCTTGGTAAATAGCTACTTCAATTTTGTGATATTTTGACGTTTTATGTAAAATCCGCAGCAAACTGTCTCTTTTCAAGAAGTGCCTTCTTCTCATTATTTCTGTCTGGACTTCTGCTCTAAGGTTAGGAATATACTTATATTATACTATAAAATATGTAAAAAAAAATGTATGTCATTCGTAAACGTTTTTAAACCAGCAATACTCATTTGCAGCAGAGTGTCTTTTTAATAATTTTTACTAATGTCATACTTTATCCATTTTTATCATAGTATCATACAAATAGTAACATTTTCTTGTCTTTCTTTTTCCAGGCACGAACAGTTTCTTCCACTTGCACAATCTGAAAATTCAGAACCATGGCTAGTAAAAGGAAGACAAGACTGGCAACTTCCACTCACATGAGTAACTTCATTGGAACTGGTCGAGAAATGCTGCCATCTGAACTCCCAACTCTGTGTGATGTTCTAAGATATGGTCTTCTGCTAAGAGAGCAGAGTGGAGAGAATGTCAGAAATTACCCACCAGCCACTCTTGCAAAGGATATTTATCCAAAAGTGGGAGCTAGCAAACAGTTGTTTTGTGGTGCCAATTTTGAATTCGAGAGTCAAAGTCCTGAAGAAGATAGAAGAAAACTGGGAAAAGGCCAAAAACACGTGACTTGGCAGAGGCAAACTGGAAGTGAAAGAGGCTTTCATAGCAACATTAGACAAACCCTTTGACATCCTCAATTGCAAGTGTGAGATTAAGCTATGTTCAGAATTTGAGGGTCCATGTCCAGGTGGTGCTGACTGTAAACATGAAGTGCACATCTCCTGCTCTTGTTCTAAGGACATGAAGATCCCTGTCAAAGAACTAGTGTTTATCAATAGTCAAAGAGAGAAGGTTGGATCTGTTGGACAGCATCAATTTGGATTACCAGATCTACCTGAGCACAGAAGACAAATCAAAAAGCAGAAGAGGCAAGAAGATGAAATAATAAGAATTTCTGAATATAAGCAGAAAAGTAAGGAAGAGTTGACATCACAGTCATTACAACCAAATGAAGTTATTTTCTCCGAAGAAGATGAAGAGCCAACTGATGTTGAAGATGAAGATTCTGAAGAACCTTTGCAGATACCATGTGATGATTCTGATGCACCTTCTACTTCAAGTACAAGTCAGTATAATAGATTACGATTGCGCAATGTTGCATTGCAAAGTATTAGGTATGGTGTCGGTCTACGTGCTACAGCTGCCATTACAACGGCTGCATTTTTGGATGCTGGATTAATTACTGAAGGAGACAGGAGACTTGTGGTTGATCACAATAAAGTAAAAAGGGCACAAAAAAAAGTCATGAAATCACTTGATGAAGAATTTCATGCTCGATGCCGGATAGGCAAGATTGAATGTATCTTCTTTGATGGACGCCAAGATTCCAATAAAGTTCTGTTACAAGCAGATAAGTCATCAGTTTCCAAGTATTGTGAAAGAAGAGCATTACACTGTTTGCAGTGAGCCAGGTGAAAGGTATCTTTGCCATTTTACTCCAGAGAAAGACTTAACGAAAAAGAAACCCACTGAAGTTATTACTAACCATCTTGTGGATTTTATTTTAAAGAAAAACAGCATTGATAAAAGTTTGCAGGCTATTGGTGGTGACTCAATGAATGTTAACATTAGTTGTGAAGGAGGAGTCATGCATTGGGTTGAGGTAAAGCTGAATCGTAAACTCATCTGGTTGGTTTGTGCCAGGGGCGTACATAGAAATCACTGGGCCCCATAGCAAGAATCGAAATTGGGCCCCCATTCCCCGTTTATAGCCGCTCGCACTGCCCATTCCAGGCCTCTCTCTTCGTTCCATGAACTTTCCTTGCTGCTGCGTTTTATAATTTATGCCTTCAGGGCCGGATTGGGATTACAAAACAGCCCTGGCACACAAAAGAGGTATAATAGATGCAGTGTGTACAGGTATATAGTATATACAGCAGTGTACTGTTATGTGAGGTACGAGGTATAATAGATGCAGTGTGTACAGGTATATAGTATATACAGCAGTGTACTGATATGTGAGGTACGAGGTATAATAGATGCAGTGTGTACAGATATATAGTATATACAGCAGTGTACTGTTATGTGAGGTACGAGGTATAATAGATGCAGTGTGTACAGATATATAGTATATACAGCAGTGTACTGTTATGTGAGGTACGAGGTATAATAGATGCAGTGTGCACAGGTATATAGTATATACAGAAGTGGACTGATATATGAGGTACGACCTGTAATTTATACCTCATACCTCACGTCAGTACACTGCTGTATTTACTCTATACCTGTACACACTGCATCTATTATACCTCGTACCTCACATATTACACTACCGTATATACTATATACCTGTACACACTGCATCTATTATACCCCGTACCTCACATATCAGTACACTGCTGTATATACTATATACCTGTACACACTGCATCTATTATACCTCGTACCTCACATATCAGTACACTGCTGGATATACTATATATCTGTACACTGCATCTATTATACCTCGTACCTCACATATCAGTACACTGCTGGATATACTATATATCTGTACATATTGTATCTATAATACTGTGTAATATATGCAGTGTATGTGTATATACATATATATATATATATTACACACACAGAGCAGTGTATTGATGCGAGACATACAAGGTATAATACTATAGATGCATTGTTTACAGAAATATGTGGTCAGTTATACATTATGGTCACTGTGTGTCTCTCAAGTATTATACATGAGTGAGCAATGAGTAAAAACGGCATGGGGGGGGGGGGGTAAATGATGAAAAGTGGAGAACCTCTCTTACCATTCCATTCCAGTCTGTATGGATCAATGCAGAGCTGATTGTGAACTTCTAATACTTGCTGTTAGGGGTTGAAGGACCTGTGATGTACTGCACTTAATACTTGCTGTTAGGGGTTGAAGGACCTGTGATGATGTCATCATAGGTCCTGGCAGATGTACCTTTCAAAACTAGGAACTACACAATTTTTGGTGCAGTTTCTTTGCTACATCCTGCAGGACCTGTGATGTTGAAGATTATGTCATCACAGGTCCTGGCAGATGCACTGTTCTAACCTGGGAACTACACTTTACACTGTGCAGTTCCCTTACAGGACCTGTGATGACATCATCAAAGGTCCATTAGCTTTAGAAAGATAGACAGAAGTAATTAGGGGGCGGGGCCTCTCCTCCGCTGCGGGCCCCTCTTCCTCACGGGCCCCATAGCAGCTGCGTGGTCTGCCTATATGGTAGGTACGCCACTGGTTTGTGCTCTTCATACTAATGAGCTACCTTTGCAGCACTTGATCAAACAGTTGGATGGGAAAACTTTTTCTAACAACAAGTGGAGTGGTAAAATTGGCAACATGCTGTATAGTGCAACTGAACTTGAAATCAATCCCTCATTTGTCAGAATATCCTTTCCAGAGCCTTTGGTTCCATTGAGTGACACTGTTGTCAAAGATCTCTCTACAGATCAGGCTTATGGTTACAGGATAACTCAGGCCATAAGGACAGGTGTACTTCCAACTGATCTGGCAATAATTAGAAACTGGTCCTGTAAGCCACTCTCGGTGGTTAACAACTGCAAATAGGATTTGTCACATATGGGATTCAAAACATGGCCTTAAAGGCAACAACTTGAAGACGCTGCAACTGCTTGTGGAATTCATTGCTGCCGTATACCAGTGATGGTCAGTTTGCAGTGTTCGCCAGCGAACACATGCGGGCTGCCACCTTTAGTAAGGTAGGCTCACCCGCCCGGCAATGCACAGGTAAGCCCCTATCTTTACTGAGAGCCGGTCTAAAATCAAATGCAGTCACCGGGAGCAGGCAGTTCCGAGAACAGCCGCCGGGGGCCTTCATCGGGCTGTTCTCGGAACTGCCTACTCCCGGTGACTGCATTTGATTTCAGACCGGCTCTCGACACAGGCACAGGTAAGGGCTTACCTGTGCATCGCTGGATGGGTGAGTCTACCTTACTAAAGATGGCAGCCCGCATGTGTTCGATGGCGAACACTGCGAACTGACCATCACTGGCGTATACTATCCCTGCTGGTTTACAATAAAATCGAAATTCTCTTGGGTGGAAGGACCCCACCACATTCTTTATCAATTGAAGCTCCTAAAATCCCACAAGAAGGCAGTAGCAGATATTGTTTGGCAAACAATCCAACGTTCATCGTGGTTCGCATTTAGTGAAATCATGCTTCAGACACTTTTATGCTCGGAAGACCAAGAAGAAAGGAAAGCAGAGGTCCAGAAGATAATTGAATTAGGGAATGAAGATGATGATACACCAGGAGACCTATCTGTTCAGCCTAGGAAAACACCTGCAGTAAATCCAAATGCAACTTCACTTTTGGAACTGATAGACTGGTCAGAAAAAGTATATGAACCTCCACTTACTTGTAAACTCAAAATATCAGAAATACGAAAGTTTGTTCAAGAGCCAATGCAAGTTCCAAAGTGGCCATGTCATGGACAGTCCATAGAGAGGTGTGTGAAACAAGTAACAGAGGCTTCTGTTCATGAGAAATGAGAAGGATTCATTAGAGGAGAGGAAGCAAGCAGAAGAATGATGTCTAGGAATGAATCGAAGCAAGATTTGATGAATATTGTTGGTTGAAGCTTTTAAATTTTTTTTACTTCATTAAACAACTTTTTGAGCAACTTTTTGTGGCGTTTATATTAATTTATTCCCTTTTTTTCGGAAATTTCAATATACATTATAATCAAGCACAAATTTACCAAGCTAAATGTTTATCAATAACGAAAAACCTTTTAAATTAGGATATTACACATCAAAAGGCACATTTTTGGCCCCCCTCATTTACATAAACCCCCCCCACAAAAATTATCCTCTAAATTGACACGCCCTGCAATGCAGTATAGTGCTAGACTCGACGTGCTGCTGATTTAGGCCATCTTAATGTCAGTGCATTAACTGACTCACAGTCTCAGGTCTGACAGCTATTGACATAGTGTCAGCCACTATCGGCCACCACCTGTTTAGAGGTCAGTGACTTAGGGCACTTTCACACTAGCGTTTTTTTGTTTTCCGGTATTGAGTTCCGTCACAGGAGCTCTATACCGGGAAAAAACTGATCAGTTTTATCCTAATGCATTCTGAAAGGAGAGCAATCTGTTCGGGATGCATCAGTTTAGTCCCTTTTACGTTTTTTGGACGGAGAAAATACCGCAGCGTGCTACAGTTTTATCTCCGCCCAAAACTAGTGAACACTTGCCGGCATTAATTTACATTGAAGTGTATTAGTACCCGATCCGGCATTAAGTGTTCTGGCAAAACGGATGTGCAGACCTTCAAAAATTTTTTTTTTAAATTAATACCAGATCCGTTTTTCCGGATGCCACCAGAGAGATGGATCCGGTATTGCAATGCATTTGACAGATGGATCTGCATCCGGATCCGTCTGACAAAAGCCATCAGTTTGAGTCCGAATTGCCGAACAGCGGTTTTTTGTTTAGCATTTTCCGCTGCCATTTCCGATCTTCCACAGTTGTCAGGCAGATTGTGTCCATGTGAACCTCGCCTAAAACAACTCACCGCCGTCCCTCAGTCATTACTGCGCTTTTTGTCCTGTCCTATAATAACTTACAATTACTGAGAAAAAAAAATCATAAAAAAAAAGTTTTATTTTTTATTTTTCTAATTCTAACTCCATTACCCGTATTCCAATCCCAGTGATGACTTCTCCCTCCTCCACTGGCGGCAGGCACTTCTGAAATAAATAATGGTAATTAATGAGAATGCGGTCATAAAACACGCTGGAATGGCCGTAAAGCGCTCGAGCAATCTAATGAATATTTATGGGGAATCATTGACGAGAGAATGGGAACTGATCAGGTGTTTCCTATGAAAAGTGAGCGCTAATTCTGTATAAATACGAGGAGGATGCAGCGATGGGGGGGGGGGGGAATATTAATGATTATGGTCGCGCATGTTAAAGAGCTGCTTGGAGAACATTAGGACTTCTCTAATAGGCTGATAATAGATGTATCCGAGCCTCGAGCAGTGGGATACCTCACTACTACTACTATAAATAATGCAATCGCTTCTTAATGGTTAAATCAGAACGTTTCACATTACGGTATTAGGAATTTCACCTCAAAGGAACTTTATTCCCCAGCAGAGAATAGTCTAAGGAGATCTGAATCCTGTACCAGGCCTCTCAATATGCCATCTACTGCTGTCCCGGGGTGGTGCCCCTATAGCTACACCACAGAACTGTGATATCTAAGCAACTTATGACTAGGGCAGAGCTCATGTACATTTACCACTTATGAATCCATGATGCTGCTCCCATAGCTTCTTACGAAGCCATTCTGTATCTACATGTGGCTCCACATCCATTGCAGTAAGCACAGAAGTGCCACACAGACCTGTAAGGACTCCATGTGTGGCCAATAGGGCCCATGCACATGGCCTTGTTTCTTTATTGAATCTATGATTGGTGTCCTCAGACTGACACTTGGCTTCAGCTTGCTTCATCCTCCATTTTTCCTGACAATCATTGATAATCTGACATCCATCTGCTGATATCATAACATCTGTGGTGTTTCTTCTCCCCTTCTTCTTTCTTCCGAATCTTCTCCCCCATCTCCTGCTTTCTCCATGCTTTTCTTCTCCCTCTTTTTTTTGCAATCTTACTTGTTTTATTCTTCTCTTTCTTCTTACTTTCCCAGTTAACTCCTTCCTCCTCTTTATCTTCCCCATCTTCTACCTTGTTTCTTCACCCTCTTTCTTTTACTTATTCTTTTCTGTTTATCCATACTTCTTCCTCCTATTCTTTTCCCTTTCTTCCTTTTTTTCTTTCTCTTACTTTAATTTTGCATCCAGTTGTTCTTCTACATCTTCTACTTTTTCCTCCTTATTGTTGTTCTTCATTCTCTTCCTTGTTGCTCATCTTCCTCTTTCTTCTCCATATTTTTTAATTCTTCTTCCTTCTTTTATTTTAATTTTATAATAATGTCTCCTCTTCCTCTTTTTTTCATTTGCTCTTCTGCCTTGTTATGTCCCCCCCACCTTTTCCTCTTTTCTTGTTCTGTCTTTTCTACTTATTTCACTCTTCTTTTTTTATTGTTTCCCATTCTCTTCTACTACTATATGACTTCTTGTTTATATTCCTCTTCTACGTCTTCTTCTCCCTCTTCTTCTTCCACTTCTTTTTCTTCTTCCTCTTCTTTTCCTTTTTTATTCTACTTCCCTTCTTTTTTTCTACCTTTTCTTCCTTTTCTTCCTCTTTCTCCTCCTCTTCTACATCTTTTTCTTTCATTTTATTTTATTATTCTTCCTTTTATTCTTCTGCCTTGTTACTTTTCTTTCAGTTTTTATCTTTCTACATTCTACTTTTCTTTCAGTTTTTATCTTTCTACATTCTACTTATTTCATTTTTTTTTTCTTCTTCCCCTTCCCCTTCTACTGCTTCCTTTTGCTTGTCCTCCTCTTCTGCTTCTTCTCCATTTTCTTCATCTTCTCCTTCTTTCTTATTTTTTTTCTCTTATTTTTCTTCCTCTCTCTTTTCTTCTTCATCCTCAACATTGTCCTTGTTCCTCTTTTTTTTTTGTTCTTCTTCCTTTTTCTACCTTGATTTCCTGTTTTTCTTCTTTTTTCCTCCTCTTCTACATTTCTTTCTTTCCTCATATCTTGTCTTCTCTAATTCGTCTTCTTCCTTTTCTTTTCCTTTTGTCATGTTCTATCTTTTCTACACATCTTCTTGTATGTCTTTCTCAGTCTTCTTCTCCTCTTACATCTTCCTATTCTAAGCATTCTTCATATTTCCCTTCTTCTCTCTCTCTTCTTCTTCTTTGTCACCCTTCTTTCTCTTCTTTTCCTTCTTCTTATTTTTCTTTCGCTTCTTGTACCTTGTTTTTCACACTTTTTCTATCTCTTTCTCCTCCTCTTTCCTCATTTTTTCCCTACTAAAACTTGAATGGTAATCAGAAGACATAGGATCCTATTTAATCAAGTTCCTCCTCTGTGCTTTCCATGTAATCTTCCTTGTGATCATCACTCTTTATATCCATTACTTAAAAGCACTTTAATTTGTCCATCTGTATCCAATACGATAAGTGCTAATTAGACGATAATAACTAATAAAATCAAGGCGAGCCTGAAGCGTGGCTGAGCATAATGAAGAGACGGCTGCACTCCTCGTATTGTGCCTTAAATAAAAGGTTTCATTTATTTCCTCCATTAGAGGATTATTCCTTTAGAAAACACAAAAATTAAAGCTGTTGATAATTAGTGGAAATTTTCTGCCCAGATGATTGAGACAAAGCTGCTCTGATAGAATATAACACGCCTGCTGTATTTTCTTACAGGTTTGACTCTTGTTCTCTTGGGTTTTGAGGTTAATATACAATATTTTTCCTTATTATGGAAGTAAGAATACAGCATAAATACAGCTCCCCAAGGAATGTTGTAAAGGTGCAGAGATTACAGCAGCCCCTGAAATGTAATTATACAGACACAGCACCAGGTGGCAGTATAGAGGCAGCATGGTTGTGTTATCTGTAAGCTGAGGCCAGAGGGGTCATATTTTTACCCCTCAATCCTCATTTCTACTGATGAGTGATCTTATGTTTATGTGTGTAATTGAAAGTCAAATTGGCACTTCTCAAATATTACTTTACACACAAGGTCTCTGGCCTTTAATGGAGATGCAGGCTGTACTGTAGAATGACTATCCAGGGTGTAATAGTCAGAAGTGGATTGGAAACAATTTTTTGCTATCTCCGGTAATTTGGTCAATTAAGTTATATATTTTTTTGCATTCCTGTGGCTCATGTGAGGTTTGTAAGTATAGGCAGTGCATTCACAATGTCTTCAGACCTTCACTTTTTTCACATTTTGTTATGTTGCTCCTTGTGCTAAAATAAAAAAAAAGTCAAATTTTCCCCATCAATCAACGAACAATACCCCATAATGAGAAAGGGAGAACAGAAATTTAGAAATGGCAGAGTGGCGGGAAAGAAGCCTCTCCTCAGTAAAAGATATATGAAAGCCGCCTGGACTTTGTAGAAAAAGCACCAAAGCACCTCAGACTGTGAGAAACAAGATTCTCTTGTCTGATGAAACCAAGATTGAAGTTCTTTGCCTCAATTTTAAGCCTGGTGTCTGGAGAAAACCAGGCACCGCTCATCACGTGCCGAATACCATCCCTACAGTGAAGCATGGTGATGGCAGCATCATACTAGGAGGACAGGGAGACTGGTCAGGGTGGAGGGAAAGCTGAATGGAGCAAAGTACAGAGATATTCTTAAGGAGAACCTGATCCAGAGCTCTGGACCTCAGACCGGGCCGAAGGTTCACCTTCCAACAAGACAATGACCCTAAGCACACAGCCAAGACAACACAGGAGCGGCTTAGGGACACCTCTGTGAATGTCCTTGAGTGGCCCAATTCCTGAACCCAATGGAGAGACCTGAAAATGGCTGTCCACCAACTGTCCCCATCCAACCTGACAGAGCTTGAAAGGATCTGCAGAGGAGAATGACAGAAAATCCCCAAATCCAGGTGTAAACCTTGTGGCATCATCTCCAAGAAGACTGGAGACTGGAATCACTGCCAAAGGGGTTGAAGACTTATGTCCTGAGTAAAGGGGCTGAAGACTTATGTCCTGAGTAAAGGGGCTGAAGACTTATGACCCGAGTAAAGGGGCTGAAGACTTATGTCCAGAGTAAAGGGGCCGAAGACTTATGTCCCGAGTAAAGGGGCCGAAGACTTATGTACCGAGTAAAGGGGCCGAAGACTTATGTACCGAGTAAAGGGGCTGAAGACTTATGTCCTGAGTAAAGGGGCTGAAGACTTATGACCCGAGTAAAGGGGCTGAAGACTTATGTCCAGAGTAAAGGGGCCGAAGACTTATGTCCCGAGTAAAGGGGCCGAAGACTTATGTACCGAGTAAAGGGGCCGAAGACTTATGTACCGAGTAAAGGGGCTGAAGACTTATGTACCGAGTAAAGGGGCTGAAGACTTATGACCTGAGTAAAGGGGCTGAAGACTTATGACCCGAGTAAAGGGGCTGAAGACTTATGACCCGAGTAAAGGGGCTGAAGACTTATGACCCGAGTAAAGGGGCTGAAGACTTATGACCCGAGTAAAGGGGCTGAAGACTTATGACCCGAGTAAAGGGGCTGAAGACTTATGACCCGAGTAAAGGGGCTGAAGACTTATGACCCGAGTAAAGGGGCTGAAGACTTATGACCCGAGTAAAGGGGCTGAAGACTTATGACCCGAGTAAAGGGGCTGAAGACTTATAGTAACATAGTAACATAGTACATAAGGCCGAAAAAAGACATTTGTCCATCCAGTTCGGCCTGTTATCCCGCAAGTTGATCCAGAGGAAGACCCCTCTCTAGTAGCTATAGCCTGTAATATTATTACGCTCCAGAAATACATCCAGACCCCTCTTGAATTCCTTTATTGTACTCACCATCACCACCTCCTCAGGCAGAGAGCTCCATAGTCTCACTGCTCTTACCGTAAAGAATCCTCTTCTATGTTTGTGTACAAACCTTCTTTCCTCCAGACGCAGAGGATGTCCCCTCGTCACAGTCCTGGGGATAGATGATGGGAGTGATCTCTGTACTGACCCCGGATATATTTATACATATTAATTAGATCTCCCCTCAGTCATCTTTTTTCTAAAGTGAATAACCCTAATTTTGATAATCTTTCAGGGTACTGTAGTTGCCCCATTCCAGTTATTACTTTAGATGCCCTCCTCTGGACCTTCTCCAGCTCTGCTATGTCTGCCTTGTTTACAGGAGCCCAGAACTGTACACAGTCCTCCATGTGTGGTCTGACTAGTGATGTGTAAAGTGGTAGGACTGTGTTCTCATCACCGGCATCTATGCCCCTTCTGATGCAACCCATTATCTTATTGGCCTTGGCAGCAGCTGCCTGACACTGGTTTTTGCAGCTTAGTTTGCTGTTTATTAAAATTCCTAGATCCTTTTCCATGTCAGTGTTACCGAGTGTTTTACCATTTAGTATGTACGGTTGACTTGCATTTTTCCTTCCCATGTGCATAACTTTACATTTATCAGTGTTAAACCCCATCTGCCACTTATCTGCCCAAGCCTCCAGTCTATCCAGATCCCTCTGTAGCAGTATACTGTCCTCTGTAGTATATATACAGTATACTGTCCTCTGTAGTATATATACAGACGTGGACAAAATTGTTGGTACCCTTTGGTCAATGAAAGAAAAAGTCACAATGGTCACAGAAATAACTTTAATCTGACAAAAGTAATAATAAATTAAAATTCTATAAATGTTAACCAATGAAAGTCAGACATTGTTTTTCAACCATGCTTCAACAGAATTATGTAAAAAAATAAACTCATGAAACAGGCATGGACAAAAATGATGGTACCCCTAGAAAACACAGAACATAATGTGACCAAAGGGACATGTTAATTCAAGGTGTGTCCACTAATTAGCATCACAGGTGTCTACAACCTTGTAATCAGCCATTGGGCCTATATATATGGCTCCAGGTAATCACTGTGTTGTTTGGTGATATGGTGTGTACCACACTCGACATGGACCAGAGGAAGCAAAGGAAAGAGCTGTCTCAAGAGATCAGAAAGAAAATTATAGACAAGCATGTTAAAGGTAAAGGCTATAAGACCATCTCCAAGCAACTAGATGTTCCTGTGAGTACAGTTGCACATATTATTCATAAGTTTAAGATCCATGGGACTGTAGCCAACCTCCCTGGACGTGGCCGCAGGAGGAAAATTGATGACAAATCTAAGAGACGGATAATCCGAATGGTAACAAAAGAGCCTAGAAAGACTTCTAAAGAGATTCAAGGTGAACTTCATGCTCAAGGAACATCAGTGTCAGATCGCACCATCCGTCGTTGTTTGAGCCAAAGTGGACTACATGGGAGACGACCAAGGAGGACACCATTGTTGAAAACGAATCATAAAAAAGCAAGACTGGAATATGCCAAACTACATGTTGACAAGCCACAAAGCTTCTGGGAGAATGTCCTGTGGACAGATGAGACAAAAATCGAAGTTTTTGCCAAGGCACATCAGCTGTATGTTCACAGACGAAAAAATGAAGCATATCAAGAAAAGAACACTGTCCCTACTGTGAAACATGGAGGAGGCTCTGTTATGTTCTGGGGCTGCTTTGCTGCGTCTGGCACAGGGTGTCTTGAATCTGTGCAGGGTACAATGAAATCTCAAGACTATCAAGGAATTCTAGAGAGAAATGTACTAGCCAGTGTCAGAAAGCTTGGTCTCAGTCGCAGGTCATGGGTCTTGCAACAGGACAATGACCCAAAACACACCGCTAAAAACACCCAAGAATGGCTAAGAGGAAAAAATTGGACTATTCTAAAGTGGCCTTCTATGAGCCCTGACCTCAATCCTATTGAGCATCTTTGGAAGGAGCTGAAACATGCAGTCTGGAAAAGGCACCCTTCAAACCGGACACAACTGGAGCAGTTTGCTCATGAGGAGTGGGCCAAAATACCTGCTGAGAGGTGCAGATGTCTCATTGACAGTTACAGGAAGCGTTTGATTGCAGTGATTGCCTCAAAAGGTTGCGCAACAAAATATTAAGTTAGGGGTACCATCATTTTTGTCCATGCCTGTTTCATGAGTTTATTTTTTTACATAATTCTGTTGAAGCATGGTTGAAAAACAATGTCTGACTTTCATTGGTTAACATTTATAGAATTTTAATTTATTATTACTTTTGTCAGATTAAAGTTATTTCTGTGACCATTGTGACTTTTTCTTTCATTGACCAAAGGGTACCAACAATTTTGTCCACGTCTGTATATACAATATACTGTCCTCATCAGTGTAAATTACTTTACACAGTTTAGTGTCATCTGCGAAAATTGATACTTTACTGTGCAAGCCTTCTACAAGATCATTAATAAATATATTGGCCCGAGTAAAGGGGCTGAAGACTTATGACCCGAGTAAAGGGGCTGAAGACTTATGACCCGAGTAAAGGGGCTGAAGACTTATGACCCGAGTAAAGGGGCTGAAGACTTATGACCCGAGTAAACGAGCTGAAGACTTATGACCCGAGTAAAGGGGCTGAAGACTTATGACCCGAGTGAAGGGGCTGAAGACTTATGACCCGAGTAAAGGGGCTGAAGACTTATGACCCGAGTAAAGGGGCTGAAGACTTAGGTA
Organism: Bufo gargarizans; assembly: GCF_014858855.1. NCBI lineage: Eukaryota > Metazoa > Chordata > Amphibia > Anura > Bufonidae > Bufo > Bufo gargarizans. The sequence goes on along the minus strand of NC_058085.1, from coordinate 371,655,415 downwards.
AATGCAAGTTTTTAGTTCATCCTTTTCAATAAATTAATAAAGATTTCTAAAATTCTCTTTCTCATTATGGGGTACAGAGCTCAGAATGATGGGGGGAATGTTTTTATTTTTTATTTTAGTACAAGGAGCAACACAACAAAATGTGAAAAAGTCAAAGGGTCTGAAGACTTTCTGAATGTACTGTAATGTTGAATTGAATCGCCTGAGAGGTCCTTGGACTAAAAGTGACCCAAATTGTCCTAGACCAAGGGTTAGACTAGTAGGGAATAAAATCTGCTCCGCAAGCAGCCTTAGGGTCCATTCACAAGTCCGCAAAAAGGGTCCGCATCCGTTCCGCAATTTTGCAGAACGGGTGTGGACCCGTTCATTTTTAAAATATGCGGACAGCACTCTTCCGCAGCCACGGACAAGAAAAGGCATTTCTACTATAGTGCTGGCCATGTGTGGTCCGCAAAATGCAGGAACGCACATGGCCAGTGTCAGTGTTTTGCGGACCGCAAAACAGTTGCGGATGTGTAAATGGACCCTTAGGCAGTGGTCCAAAGTTGTCCCTATTTTCTGTCCACCTACTTCGCCCATTTTTCCACATTACTATTACAGATTAGTATAATCCCTTATTATTGGTCATGTTGGCCGGAATGACCTACAATATTAGTCCCAATCTGATTGTACAATCGTTGCCCTTACCCTAAGTTCACACTTGAGCGTTTTACAGCGCGTTCAAACGCGCTGTAAAACGCTCAACACATGAAAACCAATGCTTCCCTATGGGAATGGTTCTCACCTGGGCGTTTTAAAGCGCGTCAATGACACAAACGCGCGTAAAACGCGCGTTTACTATTACAAAAAACGCGCATAAAAACTCGCGACAAAAACGCGCGTTTGAGAAACGCTCAGGTGTGAAAGCAGGGTTAATGTCTGTTTCTATTTCACAAAAGCCTCAGCTCAGTCCTACAAAAAAAAAACTTCCCAAAATGACTTTCAAGTAGGACAAGTCTTTCCAATCACTATTGTTATAAATGAGAAGAGACTGAAATGAAGTGTGTCGTATCCGGAGCAGGAGCCAGGAGGAGGGTAACGGCGAGTGGAGGGAATAGCTCTCATTTAAAGCCGCCATAAAAAGTTACTGAACATATGACGCTGCCGGAGATTAGTAATGAAGACATTTGCCAGGAGACGGGCTGAGGTGCTGTGTTTCATTGCTTTTTGATTTCGTGTTCTATAATAAAGTGGGGACAAGGGGAAGATTTAAAGTTATGAAAATGATTTTTTAATGGAGGGAGAAATGCAAGTGCTGAATTTATGGAGAGAAGACGGCGAAAGTTTTGTTCTGCTGGAGATGTGCGAGGATTATTCTCTCCTTTCCCTTCGTCTTCTTGGTCGAGGTGGCTTCACACTTTGCAGCTAAGCTTCTTTCCCATTGCTACAAGTGCATTGAAATAATCACCAAGTGTAATTATAACAATGTATCCAAACATCATCACTGTAATCTCCTTCTTACTGTAGTGTCTACATGTAATCCACCCAACCAGAGACACTATGGGGTCTGTTTAAAAAAACTGAAAAAAGCCAACTACAGTATTATTTACTTTCCAATTTTTTTATGTTTGCTTCTATGTTTTATTTTACCCATTTTGCATTGTGCAGTATTTCTTTTTTGGATTCCGCCCTCCAAGCAAGGAGAATTAAAGTGAACCTGACAGCTCGTTTATGTGATACGTACCTCCCAACCTTCCTACATCCGGCGGGACAGTCCTGGATTTCGGGGGCTGCCCTGTGATCCCTAAACGGCTGAGGTACTGTATGTCTCGCTATTATCTGTATCTGCATCCATAGTACGCAGACGCAGTTGCTTGTAATGGTGAAGCAAAGGGCCGTCCGCTCCCCGACTCACCATTCAGCTTGGCGGCCGGTGCTCCCCACTGCTGGGTTGTGCAGGAGGAGCGGTGCGGGCCAGGAGTCGGCCTCTGCTCCTCCTACACAGCAGCGCGATGTGCAATAGTGTCCTGCTGCTGGGGAGCGCCGGGGGAACTGTGATCATCATTGCAGGAACCAGCTGGGTATTTACTGTCTCTTTTTACTTCCTGTGAGGGGGGCACATATCTGGGCATAACTTTTGTGAAGTGGGCATACTGTATATCTGGGCATAACTACTGTGAAGAGGCACAATGTGGGCATAACTACTGTGAAGAGGCACAAAGTGGGCATAACTACTGTGAAGAGGCACAATGTGGGCATAACTACTGTGAAGAGGCACAAAGTGGGCATAACTACTGTGAAGAGGCACAAAGTGGGCATAACTACTGTGAAGAGGCACAATGTGGGCATAACTACTGTGAAGAGGCACAAAGTGGGCATAACTACTGTGAAGAGGCACAATGTGGGCATAACTACTGTGAAGAGGCACAATGTGGGCATAACTACTGTTAAGAGGCACAAAGTGGGCATAACTACTGTGAAGAGGCACAATGTGGGCATAACTACTGTGAAGAGGCACAAAGTGGGCATAACTACTGTGAAGAGGCACAATGTGGGCATAACTACTGTGTTGGGCATAAAGAGGGAATAATAAATATGTGGGTGCATTACAGAGATTCTTATTTTATTATATTATTATTATTGTTCTCGTCATATGCAATGAGGTCGGTGCAAACCTCCTGGAAGTAAGACTTCCACAGTAGAACATTTGGATTTCGCTATAAATTTTGTGGCCTTGTCCTAGCTAAAAAGACTTCCATTATATGTAGGGTGAAGCGGAAGCATTATGGCTCAGGGGTTACAGCTAGGGATGAGCGAATCGACTTCGGATGAAACATCCTAAGTCGATTCGCATAAAACGTAGTTTCAATACTGGCTTGGCTTCGATGAGCCAAAGTTATTACTTTGCGTTGTCTCACGAGACTTTGCATAATAACTTCAGAAGTTGATTTGTAGTGTAAAAAAACATTACCCGAACTCGGGTTGTATATTGTGTTGTACTTGTGTTGGGATTTTGGTTGTGTTGACCTCCCTACAACATGGAGGCCACTTTTAGTTTCCAATCTGCCCTTAGGAGTTTGTACGTTCTCAGCGTGTTTGTGTGGGTTTCTTCCAGGTTCTCCAATTTCCTCCCGCACTCCAAAGACATAATGATAGAAACTTAGATTGTGAGCTCTTCTGGGACAGCGTGATGATAATGTCTGTAAAGTGCTGCGGAATATGTCAACGCAATATAAAATTTGATGAATACATTTCTATTGAAGGGAATGAGTTAATTACCTGGTGTCTGGTGGTTACTTACCTCCTGAGACTCCAATCCCAGGTCCACAGCTATGAGCTAAATCCAGGGAACCTGCTATACAGACAACATAGGTGTGTGTGTGGGGGGGGGGGGGGGGGGGGATAACACTCAGAGACATTCTTACACTTGTAACAAGTACACACACATATATACAACATCTACATACATACACATCATATATACACATATACACAACATCTACATACATACACTATATATATATATACACTGAACAAAAATATAAACGCAACACTTTCGGTTTTGCTCCCATTTTGCACGAGCTGAACTCAAAGATCTGAAACATTTTCTACAGACACAAAAGACCCATTACTCTCAAATATTGCTCACAAATCTGTCTAGATCTGTGTCAGTGAGCACTTCTCCTTTGCCGAGATAATCTATCCCCCCTCACAGGTGTGGCATATCAAGGTGCTGATCAGACAGCATGAATATTGCACAGGTGCGCCTTACACTGCCCACAATAAAAGACCACTCTGAAATGTGCACAGTTTTGCCTTACTGGGGGGGGGTGTCAGAAAACCTGTCAGTATCTGGTGTGGCCATCATTTACCTCACGCAGTGTAACACATCTCCGTGGCATAGAGTTGATCAGGTTGTTGATTGTGGACTGTGGAATGTTGACTCCTCTTCTGTGAGAAGTTGCAGAATATTGGCAGGAACTGGAACACGCTGCCGTATACACCGATCCAGAGCGTCCCAAACATGCTCAGTGGGTGACGTGTCCGGTAAATGTGCTGCCAGGCAAGAACTGGGATGTTTTCAGCTTCCAGGAATTGTGTACAGATCCTTGCAATATGGGGCCGTGCATTATCCTGCTGCAACATGAGGTGATGGTCGTGGATGAACGGCACAACAATGGGCCCCAGGATCTCCTCACGGGATCTCTGTGCATTTAACATGGCATCAATAAAATGCACCTGTGTTCGTTGTCCATAACATACACCTGCCCATACCATAACCACACCGCCACCATGGTGTTACAGTAGGTAAGATAAGGGAAGGAAACAGAACACGGCAAAGAACCTATCAGGGAGAACGACCTTAGGTTCCAGGCAGACCTGGTTTCCCCCAGCAGCGCCAGACGCCAAAGTTCTCTGACACCAAAACAAACTGTCAGATCGAGTCACGTGCAGCAACTCTGACAGATCTTCTCAGAACACCCACAGGGCAGGGCGTGACACATGGGCCACTCGATCCACAACGTTGACGTCAGCAAACCAACTGCAGTCAGGTCCAGACCCCTATGAGGACGATGAGCGTGCAGAGGAGCTTCCCTGAGACGGTTTCTGACAGTTTGTGCAGAATTTCTTTGGTTATGCAAACCGATGGTTGCTGCAGCTGTCCGGGTGGCTGGTCTCAGACGATCATGGAGGTGAACATGCTGGATGTGGAGGTCCTGGGCTGGTGTGGTTACACGTGGTCTGTGGTTGTGAGGCCGGTTGGCTGTACTGCCAAATTCTCTGAAACGCCTTTGGAGACGGCTTATGGTAGAGAAATGAACATTCATTGCACAGGCAACAGAGTGGTCTTTTATTGTGGGCAGTCTAAGGCACACCTGTGCAATATTTATGCTGTCTAATCAGGACCTGGATATGCCACACCTGTGAGGTGGGATGGATTATCTCAGCAAAGGAGAAGCGCTCACTAACACAGATTAAGGCTCCATTCACACATCCGTGTGTGTTTTGCGGATCCACGGATCTGCAAAACACGGACACCGGCAAAGTGTGTTCCGCATTTTGTGGACCGCACATCGCCGGCACTAATAGAATTTGCCATATAGGGCATGTTCTATTTTTTGGGGGGATGGAAATGCGGACCCGGAAGTGCCGGTCCGCAATTCCGGATCAGGGCCGCATAGAAAATAGAAATTAATGGGTCCACAATTCCGTTCCGCAAAAAACGGAATGGAATTGCGGATGTGTGAATGGAGCCTTAGACAGATTTGTGAACAATATTTGAGAGTAACAGGTCTTTTGTGTCTGTAGAAAATTTTTCAGATCTTTGAGTTCAGCTCGTGCAAAACGGGAGCAAAACCGAAAGTGCTGCGTTTATATTACAGTGTAAATAATTATATATACACACAAACACCACCATTCATTATACACTGCCTGTCCCCCCCCAAAAAAAGTTGCCACCTGGATTTAACTCGTAAGCAGATAGTTCTGAGCCTCCTATTGCATAATTACTACATGGGTGAATATCTTTCAGCTGCAACAAGTTTTTTAACCCCAACTGGTGCAATGAGTTGCTTCTCATTTCTTAAACAACCATGTCGAAAGACATCTTGTGGTCGTGAAAAAGATGTTAGTCTGTCTGAGAAGGGTCAAATCGTTGGCTGCATCAAGCAGAGAAAACATCTAAGGAGATTGCAGAAACTACTAAAATTGGGTTAAGAACGGTAAATAAGTAAAGTTGCCCAACCACCGAGAGTAAATGAATAACGCTCGCCAGCTACCACGGTACTGAATATGTATAGAAGGAGGAGGTAGCGTATTCTAAGACTTAACGTTTATTAGATATGCGGTTAAAAAACACGGACATAACACATGATATAAAAAAATCAAAAAAGTGTGCACACCACAAACGTGTCACAAACACAAATGCACATAATCACAATAGGAGACCACATTCATATGGTAAAGCCCATGTGGAAAAAGTAACACTTCAAAGCAGGTATATGTTCCACAGAAAAAAAAATATATAAACGGGAACAGTCTTACCAGTGGGTGACGGTCATCTGGGTATGGTGGCGCAGTCCCAGAAGCCAGTGTTACCTGTGGAACATGGTCCCAGATAAGACGAACTGTCCCTAGAAAACTATACCAGGCCTATAGAACCCTATGACCCGGCTAGAGGCCGCACGTCAGGGAGCTAAACCTAAAGTGTAGGATTCCCTGGACAACCCTAACTGGGGGTACACAGTGACAAATTAAGAACTGTCCAACGCATTATTAAAAACTGGAAGGATAGTGGGGACCCATCGTATTCAAGGAAGAAATATGGCAGGGAAAAAATCCTGAATGACCTAGTGTGAAAGCCTCAGCCCAACACCAGAAAAGTGCTACTGAGACTAAGGCACATCAAAGGTGAAGCCTCTCCAGAGGTATGAGACCCCATCTGTACCCACCCTTTCGCACTCAAGAGAATGAACCTTTGCCAGGTCACCTAGAATGTTCCTACACACCTCTTCCACCATGAGGACTTTCTGCTGGGTTGAAACTAAACACTGTGCGTTCCATGTGAAGTACCTGATCACTATGCTGACTATAAAAGCTGTGCATGGGTCCCTTCTTCCCAAACCTTTGAATGCTCCATAAGCAGGAGAGGTTGGCTAGCCTAGGCCAGCCAATGGATGCACCCACCCGTTTGTATACTTCTGTATTAAAGGGACACTGAAGCAGGAAGTGCTCCATACTTTCCAGTATGTTGCCACACTCCTCCTTGGGACAACCCCTTTCATCACCGCCCCTGTACTTCAAGTTGTCTCTTAGATACAGCTTTCCGTGAAAGCAGCGCCAAGCCAAGTCCCAAAACTTCAAGGGGATCCTTGCTGAATTTAACAACTGTAACCCCTTGTCTAGATCCCGGCTTGGGCAATCCTTAACCCGTTAAGGACTCAGCCATATTTCACCTTAAGGACCAGGCCATTTTTTGCAAATCTGACCTGTGTCACTTTAAGTGCCGATAACTTTAAAACACTTTAACTTATCCAGGGCATTCTGAGATTGTTTTTTCGTCACATAATGTACTTCATGACACTGGTAAAATTAAGTAAAGAAAATATATTTTTATTTATAAAAATTTCCAAGTTTCCATTTCTCTACTTCTATAATACATAGTAATACCTCTAAAAACAGTTATTACTTTACATTCCCCATATATCTACTTCATGTTTGGATCATTTTGGGAATGATATTACATTTTTTGGGGATGTCACAAGGCTTAGAAGCTTAGAAGCAAATCTTGAAATTTTCAAAAACCCAATTTTTAGGGACCAGTTCAGGTCTGAAGTCACTTTGTGAGGCTTACATATTAGAAACCACCCAAAAATGACCCCATTCTATAAACTACACCCCTCAAGGTATTCAAAACTGATTTTTACAAACTTTGTTAACCCTTTAGGTGTTCCAAAAGAATTAATGGAAAATTAAGAGACAATTTCAAAATTTCACTTTTTTGGCAGATTTTCAATTTTAATATTTTTTTTCCAGTTATAAAGCAAGGGTTAACAGTCAAACCAAACTCAATATTTATGGCCCTGATTCTGTAGTTTACAGAAACACCCCATATGTGGTCGTAAACCGCTGTACGGGCACACGGCAGGGCGCAGAAGGAAAGGAATGCCATACGGTTTTTGGAAGGTAGGTTTTGCTGGACAGTTTTTTTTTGACACCATGTCTCATTTGAAGCTCCCCTGATGCACCCCTAGGGTAAAAAAACTCCATAGAAGTGACCCCATCTAAGAAACAACACCCCTCAAGGTATTCAAAACTGATTTTACAAATGTCGTTAACCCTTTAGGTGTTCCACAAGAATTAATGGAAAATTAAGAGACAATTTCAAACTTTCACTTTTTTGGCCAATTTTCTATTTTAATAATTTTTTTCCAGTTACAAAGCAAGGGTTAACAGCCAAACCAAACTCAATATTTATGGCCCTGATTCTGTAGTTTACAGAAACACCCCATATGAGGTCGTAAACCGCTGTACGGGCACACGGCAGGGCGCAGAAGGAAAGGAATGCCATACGGTTTTTGGAAGGCAGGTTTTGCTGGACTAGTTTTTTAACACCATGTCCCAATTGAAGCCCCCCTGATGCGCCCCTAGAGTAGAAACTCCATAAAAGTGACCTCATCTAAGAAACTACACCCCTCAAGGTATTCATAACTGATTTTACAAACGTCGTTAACCCTTTAGGTGTTCCACAAGAATTAATGGAAAATAGAAATACAATTTCAAAATTTCCCTTTTTTGGCAGATTTTCCATTTTAATAATTTTTTTCCGGTTACAAAGCAAGGGTTAACAGCCAAACAAAACTCAATATTTATGGCCCTGATTCTGTAGTTTACAGAAACACCCCATATGTGGTCGTAAACTGCTGTACGGACACACGGCAGGGCGCAGAAGGAAAGGAACGCCATACGGTTTTTGGAAGACAGATTTTGCTGGACTGTTTTTTTTTGACACCATGTCCCATTTGAAGCCCTCCTGATGCACCCCTAGAGTAGAAACTCCCAAAAAGTGGCCCCATTTTGGAAACTATGGGATAGGGTGGCAGTATTGTTGGTACTAGTTTAGGGTACATATGATTTTTGGTTGCTCTACAGTATATTACACTTTTTGTGAGGCAAGATAACAAGAAATAGCTGTTTTGGCACCGTTTTTATTTTTTGTTATTTACAACATTCATCTGACAGGTTAGATCATGTGATATTTTTATAGACCAGGTTGTCACGGATGCGGCGATACCTAATATGTTTACTTTTTTTTTTATTTATGTAAGTTTTACATAATGATTTCATTTTTGAAGCAAAAAAAATAATGTTTTAGTGTTTCCATAGTCTGAGAGCCATAATTTTTTCAGTTTTTGGGCGATTACCTTGGGTAGGGTATGATTTTTGCGGTATGAGATGCGGTATGAGATTTGCGGTATCACACGCACTATTTTGGGGTGCGTGTGACTTTTTGATCGCTTGCTATTACACTTTTTGTGATGTAAGGTGACAAAAATTGTTTATTTAGCACAGTTTTAATTTTTTTTAAGTGTTCATCTGAGAGGTTAGGTCATGTAATATCTTTATAGAGCCGGTCGATACGAACGCGGTGATACCAAATATGTATACTTTTTTTTATTTATGTAAGTTTTACACAATAGCAGCTTTTTAAAAAAAAACTAAAAATATGTTTTAGTGTCTCCATATTCTGAGCCATAGTTTTTTTAATTTTTTGGGCGATTGTCTCAGGTAGGGGATAATTTTTTTCAGGATGAGGTGACGGTTAGATTGGTACTATTTTGGTGGGCAAACGCCTTTTTGATCGCTTGCTGTTGTACTTTTTGGGATGTAAGGTGACAATTTTTTTTTAATTTAGCACAGTTTTTATTTTTTATTTTCTACGGTGTTCATCTGAATGGGTTGAGTCATGTGATATGTTTTGTAGAGCCGGTCGATACGGACGCGGCGATACCTAATATGTAGAATTTTTTTCTCCCCCCTATTTTTTAACAATTTTTTTTTTACTTTATTTCGGGGAAATTACGTTTTTGTTTATTTTTACTTGAAACTTTTAAATTTTGGGGGGGAAAACTTTATTTTTTCAATTTTTTTCACTTTATTTTTTGTCCCACTTTGGGACTTGAACTTTTGGGGGTATATTCCTTTACAATACATTCCAATACTTCTCACAGGCTCTTCACTGGAAGGCAGTGCAGATGCCTCAGGAAGGCACGAGACCCCCCTGCGCATTTAGCCGAGGTGCCTGCTCAATGATTTGAGCAGGCACCTTGTTCCGATCACCGCCCGCCGGGCGGCGGTGATCGGAACAACACATGATGTACCGGTACGTCATGTGTCCTTAAGGACTCGGGAACCATGCCGTACCGGTACATCATGTGTCCGTAAGGGGTTGAGGGCCAGGGGCTTCTGGAAGTAGGTCAACAAGACCCTCTCGTCAAGGGATCTCCTTGACTGGGTCTTGATTTCCCTCACTCCCAAACTCCGTATATACAGAATAAGAGCAGATAGTGAGGATTACACCCAGTATACAGGACAGGAGAAGTGGTACTGTGCAGTGTATATACAGACGTGGACAAAATTGTTGGTACCCTTTGGTCAATGAAAGAAAAAGTCACAATGGTCACAGAAATAACTTTAATCTGACAAAAGTAATAATAAATTAAAATTCTATAAATGTTAACCAATGAAAGTCAGACATTGTTTTTCAACCATGCTTCAACAGAATTATGTAAAAAAATAAACTCATGAAACAGGCATGGACAAAAATGATGGTACCCCTAGAAAACACAGAACATAATGTGACCAAAGGGACATGTTAATTCAAGGTGTGTCCACTAATTAGCATCACAGGTGTCTACAACCTTGTAATCAGCCATTGGGCCTATATATATGGCTCCAGGTAATCACTGTGTTGTTTGGTGATATGGTGTGTACCACACTCGACATGGACCAGAGGAAGCAAAGGAAAGAGCTGTCTCAAGAGATCAGAAAGAAAATTATAGACAAGCATGTTAAAGGTAAAGGCTATAAGACCATCTCCAAGCAACTAGATGTTCCTGTGAGTACAGTTGCACATATTATTCATAAGTTTAAGATCCATGGGACTGTAGCCAACCTCCCTGGACGTGGCCGCAGGAGGAAAATTGATGACAAATCTAAGAGACGGATAATCCGAATGGTAACAAAAGAGCCTAGAAAGACTTCTAAAGAGATTCAAGGTGAACTTCATGCTCAAGGAACATCAGTGTCAGATCGCACCATCCGTCGTTGTTTGAGCCAAAGTGGACTACATGGGAGACGACCAAGGAGGACACCATTGTTGAAAACGAATCATAAAAAAGCAAGACTGGAATATGCCAAACTACATGTTGACAAGCCACAAAGCTTCTGGGAGAATGTCCTGTGGACAGATGAGACAAAAATCGAAGTTTTTGCCAAGGCACATCAGCTGTATGTTCACAGACGAAAAAATGAAGCATATCAAGAAAAGAACACTGTCCCTACTGTGAAACATGGAGGAGGCTCTGTTATGTTCTGGGGCTGCTTTGCTGCGTCTGGCACAGGGTGTCTTGAATCTGTGCAGGGTACAATGAAATCTCAAGACTATCAAGGAATTCTAGAGAGAAATGTACTAGCCAGTGTCAGAAAGCTTGGTCTCAGTCGCAGGTCATGGGTCTTGCAACAGGACAATGACCCAAAACACACCGCTAAAAACACCCAAGAATGGCTAAGAGGAAAAAATTGGACTATTCTAAAGTGGCCTTCTATGAGCCCTGACCTCAATCCTATTGAGCATCTTTGGAAGGAGCTGAAACATGCAGTCTGGAAAAGGCACCCTTCAAACCGGACACAACTGGAGCAGTTTGCTCATGAGGAGTGGGCCAAAATACCTGCTGAGAGGTGCAGATGTCTCATTGACAGTTACAGGAAGCGTTTGATTGCAGTGATTGCCTCAAAAGGTTGCGCAACAAAATATTAAGTTAGGGGTACCATCATTTTTGTCCATGCCTGTTTCATGAGTTTATTTTTTTACATAATTCTGTTGAAGCATGGTTGAAAAACAATGTCTGACTTTCATTGGTTAACATTTATAGAATTTTAATTTATTATTACTTTTGTCAGATTAAAGTTATTTCTGTGACCATTGTGACTTTTTCTTTCATTGACCAAAGGGTACCAACAATTTTGTCCACGTCTGTATATACAGAATAAGAGCAGATACTGAGGATTACACCCAGTATACAGGACAGGAGAAGTGGTGGGAGGAGTTGCTATTCCTTTCCTGTTCCTGTTTCCTGTTGTGTGTGGGTGTGTGAGGTCCGGGAGGCTTACCAGTGCTTTGTTTGCTGGGGGAATCGCTACCCTTTCCCCAGTTAATCACCACGTGCCGGCAGCCGCGGCGGAGATGCGCGAGTGGAGAGGAGGGCCTCCAGGACTGGAGACCTGGGCTTAGATACCTCGGCGCTACTGGAGGTGGACGACCATGTGGCTATGAAGACACCGCAGCAAGCGGCCGCAAGGTCGCAAGCAATGGAGGGCAGGAGGGGCCCTGCTTCTAGGAACAGCCGCGATCCCTGCAGTGAGCCCAATGGAGTACCAGGTGGGGTCCGGAGGGGTCCCAGGAGAGCAACCTGGGATCCTCTCTGGACAATTTGAGTCGGCACCCGAGAAAGCAGGATGCTGTGGAAAGGCCTGCTGCTGCACAAGCAGCGGGTGAAAAAATGAAAAGTACAGTGGCTGGAAAAGCTGCGTGACGGACCGTGGGACGGGATGCAGGGAAGGCCGTGGAGAAGGTGACAAGGCCAGAGGCTGAGGTAGGTGATTCAGCATGTGGCATGTCTGTGTTGGTGCCTCAGCCCGGCGACAAAGTTATTATAAAGAAGCCTGGTGTCGGAGGTTCTTCCTGCCCAGCGGCTGAGAGACTGCTTAATTGGGGTATTTTAGGCCCTAAAGAGTCTGTACAAACCTTTTCCTCCAGACTAACATATTTTCCGAACATGCATGAGGAGGTCAAGAGGGAATTAAAAAGACTTAATGTGGAATATAAAAATGTACAAATGCAAGAGAAAATGGCGCCTAAGACAAAGAAGGCAATTCTCTCCTCCAGACTGGTTTCAGTGTATGTCTGGACTGTCCGGTACGCCTGGCCCCAGTCTGTCAGGGCAGCAGGCTGGGAGCCAGGGGAAGGTGGTTCCTGGAACACCAGTTTCGGGGGCGGACTCTCTGCTTTGTGGCCAGGGAGACCCCTTAGACCTGATTGCGGCTGTCTCCGGGGATGAAAGAGGGTCTGGGGGAAGGCTAATGGTGGAAGTCAGGCAGCTGGAGTCCCCGGTGGGCAGACTGTATTTTGGGGATGAGGAGGTCCCTGAGGATGAGTTGGTGAAAATCAGAAAGGAGAAAAATAAAACTGTGAAGGAAGAAGTGCTTCGATTTGTGCCTTTTGAATCCGCTGCTGTGCCCAGTCCGGTTCCTGTAGTAAAATCGGGTCAAACAGTGCGAGAGATTGATTCTAAGATGGTGACGGGAGGTGCCCCCTCTTCCTGTAGTGGTAGGGTGGTCCCAAGAAGCGCAGGGGGTAAAAACCCAAACAGTGTGGCGGACAAGAAGGTGAGGAGGGCGAACAAGGATGCGATGATTGTGGACAAGGTTCAAGGTGATGGTGCTGAGAAAGAGGAAAAGAAAACATTAGAAACTGATAAAAGTGTCAAAATTGTGAAAAGACCATTAAAATCAGTGGAAGGTGTAAAGACTTTGGAACCCGGGGAGAACACTGTGGTCGAGCATCCCAGGACTGTGTGGGCCCCATGAAGGCAGTGGGGGTGCAGTAGATGGGGAGTCCCCTGTGGGTTTTGCAAGGGGGCTCCTGAGGGCCCGCCCCCAGTGATACTGTGGTCTCTTTAGGGAACCCGACCAGTCCAGGGGGAGTGAAAGGTGATACAGTTGGAAAAATAAAGGTTGATGCAAATACAAATATGGATGCAAATGTGGTTGTGAATGGGATTGTGGGTAATGATGTGCAGGTGGCTGTGGGGATGAATGAGAACGTAAACAAGGTTATAAATGAGGATACAAATAAACAGGTGAATGGGATTGTGGATGAGATAGAAATTGAGATGGTGGATGAGGAAGCTTTGATTGAGGAGTATATTGCGGATACGGAAGTAAATGAAGAGGAGGAAGTTATGCGGAAGGAAGCAATGAGGAAGGATGTGAGAGAGAGGAGGGCAAAAATAAAGACATATGCGGGTGTTGTTTCGGGTGACTCTTTGCCCAAGGTTTTGGGCAGGGGTGACTTGCAACGGCGCCTCCTGGAGGCCCTAAAAAAAGGACTGGGGACTTCCATACAGGTAGAGGGAGGGTCGGTTGACCTGGCTTTTTGGACAGAAAGGCATGGTTTTAGGGCCTTCCGAGAACAAAGGAGGGGTGAGATCGTATGGACTCACCCCACACCGGGGAGGGACTGTAGGAATGTGGCCCGTCTCTATTGGAGGAGTAAGGAAGCAGCAGCTCCTTCTAGGAAGACTGTTGTGGAACTTCTCCTGAGGGCAGGGATTGTCACAAATTACATCTTTGCGCTCATACAGCCCTACGGCACCGCTATATTCGACGTCAGCTTTGTTAGGCCGGAGGGTTTGGAGCTTTTCTGGTCTAAATATGAGCTGATGAAGAACACCCCGGAGTGGCGGGGTTTTGCCGTCGAGGCCATCACCCGCCAATCGACTGTGAAGACAGTGACCGTTTTTGCAAGAGACCTGGTTAACAAGTATGACTCTGCTGGCAAAAGCCAAGCGAGAACGGCGGCTAGGTCAGTCTTTCTGATCTCTTGCGGCCGAGCCATGTAGCGGGGTGGCAGTACTTTTTAGGACCACCGAAAGAGTGGAATACAGGAGGATAATCGAGTTAGAAATGGGAAGGTGCCTGATTTTAGATGTCCTCATGGGGAGACAAGAATTGAGATTAATAAACATCTATGGCCCACAGAGTAAGTGGGAACGCAAGTGTCTCCTCATGAGGATTAAGCCTTTTCTTTTTACCAGCCGGCAAGTGATCTTTGGAGGGAACTTCAACAATGTGAAGAGGGCCTGTGATAGGGAAGGCTCCAAAGGTGGGCTGGACGCTGATAGCGTTGTGTTGTCTAGAATAGTTGAGGATACTCGTCTGGTGGACGCCCATTTACGGCTTAAGCCAGACCACGTGGATTTCACCTTTCATCAGGGAAATCGTAGGTCTAGAATAGATAGGTTTTATTTAAAGGAGGAGGCTGTTTTCTCGGCTTTAGAAGCCGTGGAAGTGGAATTCTCCGACCACTTTTTGATTATTTTCTCTTTATATGTTGCAGAGACTCCCTGTATGGGCATAGGAATGTGGAAGCTGAATTCGTCTCTCATGGAAGAAGTGACAATAAGACAGTCCTTTGAGGAATTCCTTCAGAGCCAGGAACCTTTGGTGGACCTCTGCAACAGTAAGTCGGAGTGGTGGGAGATAGTCCAAAAATGGATGGCGAGGTTTTTCCGTGAGCTTTCTAACCTCAGGAGCTGGGACAGATACTGTCTGTACCAGGAACTGAGGAAGAAACTTCAAAAACTAGTTTTGACGGGGGGTAGCCGTGAGGATGTCTCTCGTGTGAAATCCTTGCTCAAGAGGTGTCAGTACGATAGATACGCTTCTTTAGTTGCTGAAAGGGATTTCGGGAAGTACCGCTCACCTGACCCCTTTGAAAACTGTAAGATGGCAGTAAAAAGTAAATTCGTGGTAGGCCTGTTCGACAGTACGGGTTCCCTGAATAGGTCCAAATCAGGGTTCCTGGAGGTCGTGGGGTCTTTCTACTCTCAGCTCTTGGGTAGGAAAGAACTAAATCGGGACAGTTTTTCAGCTTTCTTGGCTGAAGCTATTCCCAAGGCAGGATTAGACCCCTCTCCATGTTTTGGCAGAACCTATCAGGCAAGAGGAAGTGGGACTGGCCATTGATGGGCTTTGGCCCAAGAAATTGCCAGGTCCGGATGGCTAAACATCCGAGTGGTACAAGGCTTTCAAGGAACAATTAGTTCCTCTCTTGACCGAGGTGTTTAACGAGTGTCTTTCCTCGGGCACTCTGCCAAAGTCAATGGGTAAGTCAGCCCTGATTATTCTGTCAAAGGGTAAAGATCCATCCCGCATTGAGAACTGGAGACCCATATCGCTTCTCAATGTGGACAGGAAGATTCTGGCAAAAAAACTTTTCTGCAGATTGGTGAAGTTTGCAGTGGTACTGTGCAGTGTGAATATATACAGAATAAGAGCAGATACTGAGGATTACTTTCAGTATATAGTACAAAAGAAGAATTTCAGCAAAAACTGCAATAAAACAAAAATGTACAATAATCCCCACAGGCACGGATTTATGCAGGGCTGTGCAGGAGCAGGAGTGCAGGGCTGGGATTGAATTGCTGCCTCCCATTATGTAGTCTTAGCGCAGCACAGCCTGAGGCCACAGCCTCACCTTGCCTCATGAATGGTGCACATCTGAGTGGGCCAGACTGTTTCACAAGTATGTCAATATATTCAGTGGAGCTGGGAGAGGACTTGTCTTTTGCAGGGTGAGCTGTCGCTTTTATTATTATTTATTATGGGCAATCAACTGTGTTTTTTAGCGACTTTTTGACTGCAAACAACATTTTTCCTTTGGGAATTTTTTGGTTGTTTTACAGCAGTAAAAAATGCGGGATAAATAATAAGATACGGTAATAGTTTGGGCATATTCATATGTGATGTCATGATACCAATGATCATTTTTAATAATACAATATGCAGGAATTCTGTTTAATTTTAGAGGTTTGACATTTTTTGCAGATCTCCTAGGGGATTTGATGGCGTCCCAGATTTCCAAAAAGAACTTCGAATCGTGACTCGTCTGACCACAGAACAGTCTTCCATTTTGCCACACTCCATTTTAAATGATCCCTGGCCCAGTGAAAACGCCTGAGCTTGTGGATCTTGCTTAGAAATGGCTTCTTCTTTGCACTGTAGAGTTCCAGCTGGCAACGGCGGATGGCACGGTGGATTGTGGTCACTGACAATGGTTTCTGGAAGTATTCCTGAGCCCATTCTGTGATTTCCTTTACAGTAGCATTCCTGTTTGTGGTGCAGTGTCGTTTAAGGGCCCGGAGATCACGGGCATCCAGTATGGTTTTACGGCCTTGACCCTTACGCACAGAGATTGTTCCAGATTCTCTGAATCTTCGGATGATGTTATGCACAGTTGATGATGATAGATGCAAAGTCTTTGCAATTTTTCGCTGGGTAACACCTTTCTGATATTGCTCCACTATCTTTCTGCGCAACATTGTGGGAATTGGTGATCCTCTACCCATCTTGGCTTCTGAGAGACACTGCCGCTCTGAGAAGCTCTTTTTATACCCAATCACGTTGCCAATTGACCTAATTAGTGTTAATTGCTCTTCCAGCTCTTCGTTATGCTCAAATTTACTTTTTCCAGCCTCTTATTGCTACTTGTCCCAACTTTTTTGGGATTTGTTGACACCGTGAAAATTTGAATCAACGTATTTTTCCTTTAAAATGATACATTTACTCGGATTAAACGTTTGATCTGTCATCTACGTTCTATTACAAATACAATATTGACATTTGCCATCTCCACATCATTGCATTCAGTTTTTATTCACAATTTGTTTAGTGTCCCAACTTTTTTGGAATCCGGTTTGTAACATGGATTTTTGGAGGATTTGCATAATTTAATTTACAGAACACGCACACAACTTTGAAGATTTATTTTTTATATATTTTTTTTTATTGTGAAGCAAACTACAAATAGGACAAAATAACAGAAAAGGTCAATGTGCATAACTATTCACCCCCCTAAAGTCAATACTTTGTAGAGCCACCTTTTGCGGCAATCACAGCTCCAAGTCGCTTTGGATAAGTCTCTATGAGTAGTTGCCACATCTTACCACTGGGATTTTCGCCCGTTCCTCCTTGCAGAACTGCTCCGGCTCCTTCAGGTCGGATGTTTGCGCTTGTGAACAGCAATCTTTACGTCTGACCACAGATCTTCTATTGGACTGAGATCTGGGCTGTGACTCGGCCATTCCAACACATTTACATGTTTCCCCTTAAACCCCTCAAGTGTTGCTTTAGCAGTGTGTTTGGGGTCATTGTCCTGCTGGAAGGTGAAACTCTGTCCTCGCCTCAGATCATGCACAGAGTGGGGCAGGTGCTGCTCAAGAACATCCCTGTATTTAGCACCACCCATCTTTTCCTCAGCTCTGACCAGTTTCCCAGTCCCCCCAGCATGATGCTGCCACCACCATGTCTCACTGTGGAGATGGTGGTCTTTGGGTGATGTGATGTGTTGGGTTTGCTCCAGACATAGCGTTTTCTTTAATGGCCGAAAAGTTTAATTTTAGTCTCCTCAGACCAGAGCCCCTTCCTCCATACATTTTGGAAGTCTCCCACAGGCCTTTTCGCAAACTCACCACAAGCCTTATTGTCTTAGCTGAAAGTAATGGGTTTCTTCTGGCCATTCTGCCATAAAGCTCAACTCTATGGAGCGTACGGCTTATAGTCGTCCTATGTACAGATACTCTAGTCTCTTCTGTGGAACTCTGCAGCTCCTCCAGGGTTACCTTAGATGTCTGTGCTGTCTCTCTGATTAATACCCTCCTTGCCCGGTCCATGAGTTTTGGTGGGCGGCCGTCTCTTGGCAGGTTTGCTGTTGTGCCATGTTCTTTCCATTTGGTTATGATAGATTTGATGGTGCTCCTGGGGATCATCAAAGATTTGGGTATTGTGTTATAACCTAACCCTGACTTGTACTTCTCAACAACATTGTCCCTTACTTGTTTGGAGAGTTCCTCGGTCTTCATGGCAGTGTTTGGTTAGTGATGCCTCTTGCTTAGGTGTTGCAGCCTCTGGGGCCTTTCAAAAAAGGTGTGTATATGTGATGACAGATCATGTGACACTTAGATTGCACACAGGTGACATCATCTCACTAATTATGTGACTTCTGAAGGTAATTGGTTGCACCAGAGCTTTTTATGGGCTTCCTAACAAAGGGGGTGAACACATACGCACATGGGAATTTTCTGTTTTCTATTTCTAAACAATAGTTTTATTTATATATTTTTCTCATTTCACTTCACCAACTTAGACTATTGTGTTCTGATCCATCACATAAAATTTTGATTAACAAAACATTGAACTTAAGGCTGTGAGGTAACAAAACAAGAAAAAAATCAAGGGGGTGAATACTTTTGCAAGGCACTGTAAATTAGTATGCAATACTTTTGCACTGCAGTGTATTGTAATTTCACTATTATTCTATTATGCCTTCACAAGTTCTCTCCTGGCCATGACCCTCTGCCTCCCTGCTGCGGAGGGGGATGATCAAGAGCCCTTTCCCTATGTCTAAGCACTACGATGCCGCAGTCACTATTGTCCATGGCACCTAAAAGGTTATTCTCCAATTCTGGGCACTGCAGGTGGGTGTCAGCTGTGTAAAGCCTCATTCACACATCAGTGTTTCACGGATGTGCGCTGTACGTGTTCTCCACGGACAGCACACATCCCCATTTATTTTAATGTGTGTATTCAGACATCAGTGTTTTAGCTCGGATGCACGCTCTATTTTGTCCGTGTTCACGGATCTATCACATCCATTATAATCTATGGGTCAGTGAAAACCAGGGATGCAGCACGGATGCCATCCGTGTTGCATCCGTGTTTCACGGATTATTAGGAAGAGATGCTTTGAAAATTATTTTTTAGCTGCTCAGTGTCAGTGAAACACGGATGACACACGGACAGCAAAAAACGGACACACGGACCCAAAACGGAACCGGATGCACCACTGACCACCATCCTACGGATTTTAGCACGGACACGGACGTGTGAACGAGGCTTAAAGAGGACCTTTCATGGGTCCAGACATGAAATAAGTAGGGGGTTGTGTAGGGCATAATTCATGGATGTAATATCGCTTACTAGTGTGTCTGTCTGGCGCTCCGTTCCCCCGCTGTGCCCCCCGTTCACATTTCCCGCCTTGTATACTAATGAGGAGGAGACTGCCCTGTTTCTCAGTGGGCGTTTCGATCTCCCTTGCTGTGATTGGACCGTGCTACAGCCAGGGAGAAGGAGACGCCCATTGAGAAACAGGGCAGTCTCCTCCTCCCTGTACCGATGCTATTCATTAGCCTACCAGGTAGGAAATGTGAACGGGGGGCACAGCGGGGGAACGGAGCACTGCACAGACACTCTAGTAAGCAATATTACATCCATGAACTATGCCCTAGACAACCCCCTACTTATTTCATAACATCTGGACCCATGAAAGGTCCTCTTTAGCACAGCTGTCATCCTCCATGTATAAAGCGTGTACACAGCTCCCGCGCCTGCTCCACGCTCTCTTCTCACACATTGGTTTATGGCTTCACTCTGCACTCCAGATTATACAGAATTCTGCTTCAGATTATCAGACGCTCTGGATGATCAAATGCTGGATTAAAGGAATGCTCCTGAATATTAAATTAAAACATCTGTACATTGTGGCTTGGCTTTATTTGTCCTGCTGGTGACATCCCTGTAAGGCTACATTCACACGTCAGTATTTTTCTATATCCCGAATTTCGGTCCGTTTTTTGCCGATCCGTTGTTCCTGAAAATGTTTCCATATGTCATCCGTATGTCATCCGATCCGCAAAAAACGGAAACATGTATAAATTTCACAAAGCAAATAAAGTTGTTTGGATTTCTTTTTAAAAAAAAAGTTAATAAGTGATTTCTGTGGGCAGGATTTAATTTCCAGGAACGGATTCCGCATAAAACGGATGACATACGTAATGACATTGACTTTGTATTGTACCAGGATCCGATTTTTGCGGAAAAGAATAGGACAAGTTTTATATTTAATCGGACATGCCAAACGGAACAACGGAAACGGACAGCACACATTGTGTTGTCCGATTTTTTTCAGGACCCATTGAAAATGAATGGGTCCAGATCTGGTCCTGATCTGTTCCGCAAAAAACAGAACAGATCAGGAAAGAAACAACGGACGTGTGAATGGACCCTAAAGGTGGGTAAATGTCTACATTGTGCAGCGGGTATAACAATCTCCTTTCACCCGACACGGTGTCGGTTTCTTGTGAAATCAAAGTGCGTGAAAAGCAAAGTTGATACATTGTGTCTCCTGAGCTGCATTCCCTCTTGTAGAGGACAATAAATCTGGCGGCTGCAAATACAGTTGCATAAAGCATGAAAGTGGCCCCTGGTTGTCACCTCGGGCCCCCTTCCCTTTCATCTGTGCGGTTCTCCATGTGTCACTTACATATAATTAAAAGCCCATTTAATCTGTTTGCTTTTCAAAGTCTTCCCTATTGAAGCGGCAGATTTCCCTTTCATTTATTATTCAAAGTTGCTTTAGCGCGGGATATCAATTATTCATCCTCACCTCCATCTTATTACACACAGATCATTCATCACCGCTCGCGCTTTTTAATTTCTGGCATCATATCTGATAAAAAAAAAAATAATCCTGCAGGGTTAATGAAACCTGCAACACTGTCTCTATAGGTAACATAGGAGGAGAGCAACATTGTGGATAACATAAAAGGGCCTTCCATGACTATGATCACCAAGGTCTAGATAAGACTGTGGGGTCCTGGCACCACCACCACTCAGCTGACTGAAGGGGGGCCTGGCACCACCGGACACTCACAGCGCTGCACATTTGGTAGTGGCTGAAGCTGGTATTGCAAGTCTGTCCCATTCCCATGAGCTGCAGTACCAGGCACCACCACTACAAAATGAACGGTGCAGACAATACAAGGCTATAGGGTGTCAGGAGCTGGACCTCCACCAAAATGATATTGGAAGACTATCCTAAAGATAGGCTCCCAACCAATGTGCAATAGGATCTATTTAAAATGCAGAGGGACTAACTGGCCCCCTCCCCTCAGATCCCAGGGCCCCTATAGCTATGCTTGCAGTGCTAGGAAGAAGGAATGAAGGAATCATCAAAATCTTTTCTGGCTATTTTTGTTTTCTTTCATTTTTTAATCCTTCAATTACATAGTATTATTTTACATTCTATATGTTGTTCAATTATTTTTATTATGAAAGTCATAAAAAAAAAAGCAGCCGCACATCTGACATACAATAATTCCGTCAAATTGATATCGTAATACATATAAACTACAGTATGTGACGTTGGAATTGTACAGCAAGAATCTGCAATAACTTCTCATGGAGCAGATGATGAAATAACGTATATTCCATATAACAAGAACACTTAAGACGACGACAACACCAAGATTTTCAATATGTGAGAGAGAATCTGGATCGCACATCCTCATTACTATGCTTTTGATATAACAACTGTTTTAAATTTCAGCATGATAAAACATGGCTACACAGCACTATTATCAATCTATTGCTATGCACTATTAGGAGGCATTAGTATACAGTTTGATCAAAGAGCATAGGCCCACTTACCACGACAAGGTTGCCTCTTCAAGTGGGGACCTACTCTAACTTTGGTGCAGCACTGTGCGGCGACTGTCCTGCCCCCACACCGCTCCAGCAGGCAATAGGACCCAGCAGCCACACAGCGTCCTCACTGTGCAGCAAAGCCACCTAGGCCCTGGGCCCCATCACTCCACCAGCACAGCACAAAAGCAGCGACGGCCACCGTCCAGCACCGCATAATGTGAACAGGTGCAAAGAGCTCACCTGTTCACAGCCTCTCAGGAACACCAACTGAGAGGTGGTAGGAATTTATAAACCATTTGCAGACTTATATATATATATATACAGTACAGACCAAAAGTTTGGACACACCTTCTCATTCAAAGAGTTTTCTTTATTTTCATGACTATGAAAATTGTAGATTCACACTGAAGGCATCAAAACTATGAATTAACACATGTGGAATTATATACATAACAAACAAGTGTGAAACAACTGAAAATATGTCATATTCTAGGTTCTTCAAAGTAGCCACCTTTTGCTTTGATTACTGCTTTGCACACTCTTGGCATTCTCTTGATGAGCTTCAAGAGGTAGTCACCTGAAATGGTCTTCCAACAGTCTTGAAGGAGTTCCCAGAGATGCTTAGCACTTGTTGGCCCTTTTGCCTTCACTCTGCGGTCCAGCTCACCCCAAACCATCTCGATTGGGTTCAGGTCCGGTGACTGTGGAGGCCAGGTCATCTGGCGCAGCACCCCATCACTCTCCTTCATGGTCAAATAGCCCTTACACAGCCTGGAGGTGTGTTTGGGGTCATTGTCCTGTTGAAAAATAAATGATGGTCCAACTAAACGCAAACCGGATGGAATAGCATGCCGCTGCAAGATGCTGTGGTCGCCATGCTGGTTCAGTATGCCTTCAATTTTGAATAAATCCCCAACAATGTCACCAGCAAAGCACCCCCCACACCATCACACCTCCTCCTCCATGCTTCACGGTGGGAACCAGGCATGTAGAGTCCATCTGTTCACCTTTTCTGCGTCGCACAAAGACACGGTGGTTGAAACCAAAGATCTCAAATTTGGACTCATCAGACCAAAGCACAGATTTCCACTGGTCTAATGTCCATTCCTTGTGTTCTTTAGCCCAAACAAGTCTCTTCTGCTTGTTGCTGTAACGCACCGAGCTGTTTTGCGAGGATCTCAACTGCGGAATCGTGTTGCATTAACCAGTGCCCAAGACCCAGAAGGAAAGTGAGGTTATAGATCAGGTTCAGTAGTGGATTCCCAGGCGGCTCTCTCAAACAACTGAGCGGAGAGTTAGGGATCCTAACATCATACACCTGTTCCCTGCTCTGAATGTATTATTAACGGCGAGATGCCATACGCCCTACAGGTGGATGCAGTAATTCATTTTGGTGTAGGCAACAGTTATAGTCCATGAATCATGTTTTGCATAACACACACCTCACTTGCATAACTTAAACAGAGAACGGAGTGCCTCAAATATTATTGCTTAGTTGGAAGGTATTGATAGTCCAGGTTATATTCAGCCACTGAATTTACTATACTTGCGGTTTGGTAGAATCCTGAGTAGCGTCCCGGATTGCCAGGGAGGTAAGTTGAGTAAGGAGTAAGGTTCCCAGGAGTTCTGGGGTCCGGATCCAATGCCTATGGGGGAGGCTTCAGTAGCAGTATGCACGGCGCACACTCCAAATTAGTGGAACGCTGTGCATAGCTGCCTCGGCGCTTATATGGGGTAGCTCCGCCCTGTGGGAGGAGCCCATGACGTCAACGCGCACGTTGCGTTCCAGCGTGGAACGCAAACGCCGCTGTGATGACCGGAGCAGTCGCTGCGCTCCAGGTGGAACCACCCTGCCGATCCGTTACAGTTGCCTGTCCTTAGCAGTGGTTTCCTAGCAGATATTCTACCATGAAGGCCTGATTCACACAGTCTCCTCTTAGCAGTTGTTCTAGAGATGTGTCTGCTGTTAGAACTCTGTGTGGCATTGACCTGGTCTCTAATCTGAGCTGCTGTTAACCTGCGATTTCTGAGGCTGGTGACTCGGATGAACTTATCCTCCGCAGCAGAGGTGACTCTTGGTCTTCCTTTCCTGGGGCGGTCCGCATGTGAGCCAGTTTCTTTGTAGCGCTTGATGGTTTTTGTGACTGCACTTGGGGACACTTTCAAAGTTTCCCCAATTTTTCGGCCTGACTGACCTTCATTTCTTAAAGTAATGATGGCCACTTGTTTTTCTTTACTTAGCTGCTTTTTTCTTGCCATAATACAAATTCTAACAGTCTATTCAGTAGGACTATCAGCTGTGTATCCACCTGACTTCTCCACAACGCAACTGATGGTCCCAACCCCATTTATAAGGCAAGAAATCCCACTTATTAAACCTGACAGGGCACACCTGTGAAGTGAAAACCATTTCAGGTGACTACCTCTTGAAGCTCAACAAGAGAATGCCAAGAGTGTGCAAAGCAGTAATCGAAGCAAAAGGTGGCTACTTTGAAGAACCTAGAATATGACATATTTTCAGTTGTTTCACACTTTTTTGTTATGTATATTGTGGCAAAACCAACCTCGCCATGGTGTTTTGGAGGGGGCTGTTTGCCAGCCTCCTGCCCTGGGATTATGGTCCCTTAAGTTATTGGGTTTTAAGGCACTTGGGACTGAGCCCTCTGTCCCTGGATTGCATCATTTGCCTTACTTGCTTGGATTTTACTATTCCCATGGTGAGAACAATGGATGAAGCACATGGTGAGAACAATAGATAGCGGCCATTTTAGCTCACAGACACTGTTCTGACTTTTCATCACGGCGCTATCTTGCCTGTATTTGGTGCACAGAGACATCATTCAGTAGTTTGAAACTACCAAACAGGGGACAGGGGTTATAGTTATTTACTTTTAAGGCCTCATGCACACAACCGTTGTTGTGTTCCGTTCTGCAAAATGGGGTTACGTTGTTCCGTGATCCGTTTCCATTTTTGTTTCCATGTGTCTTCCTTTATTTTTGGAGGATCACCAGACATGAAGGAAAGTAAAAAAAAATCTAAGACAGGAAAAAACGGACGCGGACGCGGATGACAATCTTGTGTGCCTCCGTGTCCGCAAGCCATTTTCCGTGAAAAAAATAGGACAGGTTATATTTTTTTGAAGGACTGGAACCACGGATCACGGACGCGGATGACAAACGGTGCATTAGCCGAGTTTTCAACGGACCCATTGAAAGTCAATGGGTCCACAGAAAATCACTAAAAACGGCACAACGGACACGGAATGAAACAACGGTCGTGTGCATGAGGCCTAAAGCTCTCACCTAGTAAAACTGGATGATGCCTTATAATAATCTAGACATGCTGGGAGTTGTAGTTCTCTCTTCTTAGGCTGGTTTACATCACTAAACGGCGATGTGAACCCGGCCTTATACTCTCTCTGGGGGCATACTAAAAGGAATGACAGAATGGAATGTCCATAGACTACAGGGTGGGCCATTTATAGGGATACACCTTAATAAAATGGGAATGGTTGGTGATATTAACTTCCTGTTTGTGGCACATTAGTATATGTGAGGGGGGAAACTTTTCAAGATGGGTGGTGACCATGGCGGCCATTTTGAAGTCGGCCATTTTGAATCCAACTTTTGTTTTTTCAATAGGAAGAGGGTCATGTGACACATCAAACTTATTAGGAATTTCACAAGAAAAACAATGGTGTGCTTGGTTTTAACTTTATTCTTTCATGAGTTATTTACAAGTTTCTGACCACTTATAAAATGTGTTCAATGTGCTGCCCATTGTGTTGGATTGTCAATGCAACCCTCTTCTCCCACTCTTCACACACTGATAGCAACACCGCAGGAGAAATGCTAGCACAGGCTTCCAGTATCCGTAGTTTCAGGTGCTGCACATCTCGTATCTTCACAGCATTCCCATTTTTTTAAGGTGTATCCATATAAATGGCCCACCCTGTATAATGAAGCTAAACGGAATGCCCATAGAGTATAATGGGAAGCAAAGTATCAGACAATTTGTAGGCAAATATGAAAAAAATATCAACGTATCCTTTACCACAGATCTTCCCCGTGTATAGTAACATCTTTTACACCTGAAATAACTTTGTATTTTTAATGTTTTCTATGGAATGACAGGTGAATAGCACAACGGAGTGCCCATAGAGTATAATGGGAAGAACGATGGGCCGTGGAGACGAGAACCATATGGCACATCAAATAAATCTCTAGCAGTCATACTCTCCGAACACAGTAGCATTGATCTATATTGAGATTGGGTGGGATTATCATTATTTTCTAGAGTGAATGACACTATGAAATGCCCATAGTCTATAATGGTAGAATAGATTTACCATGTCGGCACCATTTCTTGACACTTAAAATAACTTTGGAGCAGATGTGCTGTTCAGCTCCGTAGCGTGATTCAGAATTCAGATGAACAGGGTTTATCATTGGTTTCTTTTGGAAAGACGAGCCTGGTGACGCGAATGCCCATAGACTATAAGGGAAAGCAAAAAACAAAAAATGAGCTAATTTCCAGGCAAATGTGTGTGGCGTAGAAAATTAACCTTTTATTTACAGATGTTCCCCAAGTGCAAAGTCAAGTGCTAAGATTGAAATTGTCTGACAGCATTGTTTTCTTCTAGGGAATAACATGAGTTATTATGGAAGTATTTGGGAGAGAAGGAAAGGGTCCTTGGGAGGAGCAGCAGCAGGAGCCTTTATTCTGAGCACTGGTGGCATAGGTAATACGTTGGGAGCTTTGACGCTATTTGCAGCAGGCAAGATGCACGATACCATTGGCGACATTTGAAACATAAAACCATGCAGTCGGTGAGGGTGAATGACCCAGGGCAGGTATTCTGCCCACACGTCGACCATCTGCTGCTGTCCCTATCTAGAAGAGATGAAACGTAGGTAGAAAGTGGCTTCTCGATGACGGCGTTTTTTATGTTCATTTGTAGAAGTACTTTGTGTTTTTTAATATGCGAACCTTTGTTGAGATTTTTAGTCTTAACCCTTTTGCGCTGCTTATGTTCTGCTACATTCAATGCAATCCATTTTCGAACGTGTTGACTAACAACATTATGATACTGATGTCCAGAAATAATCGAATAAGCGTTCAATACAGTGTAGACACCGCAGTCAAAATGATTGTTTTGTTGGAGCGCATCTTCACAAAGGTATACTCTCCATTCCTCTTTGGAGAAAGATACGTTTGGATTTCATGGAATCCAAAAATATGACTTCCTTGGTACTAAAAATGACATCAAGGCGCCAGTGCTGTCCAGGACCATAGACATCCGTGTTGAAAGAAAGCAAAAGAATGTCTTTATTTAGAGCAACATTTTTCCCCCATTAATGGTAAAGAAAGTCTGCCGTGCCTCTTACCATACTCTGGAATATGAAAGTGGGACACATCAAAACCTTTTCGGTGAGCGTCCTCTGACAAATACAATTGCTTATGGCTTCTTCTATCACCTCATCACAAAGCCGTTCTCCAGGATCCAATGTCGGCCTAACGGCTGCTGTCCAGATCTGTTGCTGGCACATCCCATGGAGACAATTCATCGCGTGCGACCGTTTCATTTCCTCGAGTCTACACTTTTTTTGGTGCAGAATGTTTGGGCTGGTTTTCAAAGCTTATGTCAGAAACACCCATCTCCTGTTTTACTTTTCATTGATATAATTGTTCTCCCGAATTTCTCTCTTGTAAATGTCCTTTCTCAGGTGAAAAGTAAAGAAATGAATCTGGTGCTGGCTCCACATCATAATCGTGATCTCCTTTCCTTGGTTTCTTTCTTCCTGACTTCTTTGGTCGGCCTCGTTGTTTTCTCTTGCAAAGCATAGACAGTGAGTATGTTTGCTTGTCCACTGCCTCCTTCCATCCCACTGACGTTTGAGCTGCTATGATGTGATAACAGCCCTGTGCTGGGACAAGGACAAACAGCTGGTTCTGGAAGAAGTTTTGCTGCATGTCTTCCTTTGCCATAAATGCTGCGTACAGCAAATGTTGAGGACTGTGGACAGAGTAACGCCACCAGATTCTAGGCAGTATTTTGCCAGAGACCTTTGACTCATTCAGTAATGGTTCCCCTTTTCCACTCCTTTGACTGGCTCTGGATCAGGATTTTTGATTTTATCAATTATGGTCTCAAGTGGGTAAAAGGCAGGAAATGTTACATCTGCCACTTTGTTTCTCAAATGTAAAAATTTGCTTTTTCAATTCATAGTTTCCCAGTTCACAATCTGCTCTTTCAAATTCATTCATGTAATAACACTGCATGTAAAACATTGCAAGCGCGACTACATCGGCAGGCCGCTATTTCCATTCCTTTTGGTTCTTTATAACTGTATTGAAGCTCTCGCTGATGTTTGTGGCGTTTTTGTCGTTTACAAAGGCGGCAAATTTAGACGTCACAAACTTTGCAGAATATTTGGAGATGCAATCCTTTAACTGTTATCAAAATAGTCTCTAAATTCTTTACTCCGATTCCTTCTGAATGAATGGTAAAGACTGTCAAACGCTGACAGTGATCCGGAGTCAGTCAGTTGTGTTATGTTGTCTTTTAAAATCTTTAAGTCATCCTTTTTTCCACTATGTTTCCTTATCCAGGCATCTACATCTCTCAATATATGGTTTGTGCAGTATATATGAGGTATGTATGGAAAATATGTCTGGAGAGGTTCAGCAATGCCCCTTTCTCGGTCAGTAACGAATGGAATACTTGTAATCCTGTTCCCATCCAAACAGTTTAGAAGGTCGCACAAAAATTCACGATGGCGCGCTTAAAATTTTCTCTCATAAAGAAGAAAAGCCACAGGAAAAATGTGGTTACCAATAATGTGACATTTCTCATGTTAATTGTGGACAGATAAGTTGCCAACATTAAATGTGGTATCATAGGATAAAATCTGCGGCAAAGAAACATCTTGATTTGATATCCAAATAAGCTTCCTAGCTCAACTTAACATCTCCGGGTGGCCAAACGATACCAGAAGATCTGGAATTTTTATTTTTATTTTTTATGTAATCTTGAGGGTGAACTGTCAGTTCAAGGAGGCTAAATATTTCATCATTGTAGATTTTGTTTCTTCTTTTCCTGGTAGGAAAAATTTTGCACCTGCTTTAACTTTCTAGGACGGTCCACACTCATGTGCTTGTTAGATCCTTGGAACGAATATTGACTTAGTATGTGCTGGTAAGTTTTCATTGGCTCTCTCTGTAGCACAGACTCCTTTATTTCTGTGATTGTACTTTTCATAGTGACAACAAAAGGTTTTTTGGAGTGTTTGCTGTTTCCATGGCATATTGTTCGATGTAAACTCCCATCACCCAAGTAATGTAGAACGTACAGCTCCCTTGCGTTTTTTTGTTCCCGTAAACAATAAACGTGATTACGAAAACCATGCAGAGAATCTTTTGTTTTTCCATTTGGATCCTTAAAGTAGTAGTATCTTTTAAGTACTTCCGGAAAATACTTGCGCTTACCATGAAAGTTTGATCCTTTGGATATCCATCTGTACTGATCAAATCGGCAGTTATGGTCATGATCAGGATTAGAATCTGGTGGCAATAAACATACACCTCTCCACCCTTTTGGTAGTACAGGTGGCAGTGAAATCAGTTGACTTTCTTGAAATTCTGTGTTACATAGAATTTTGGAGACTTCTTCTAGTGATAGGTCATCATTACGACCACTCATATATGCCTTGTTACAGGACCACCCGATGTCTCCAGATCCACACTACTAAGGCCGTGAACAAGGTCCTGGTGGACCGAAACGTTGGCCAGTGTTATAATATTCAATCTTGGGATGGACAATAAAATGAAATGTTTCTGATTACTTTAAATACGAGTGCCGTGGTCTTTACCTATATCTACATTGATTATTACCACTGAGCACCGGAAACTACATGAGGAGTGCCATCCACTGCATATTACTAATTTACTAACTGACATATCTGTCTGGATGTCGCGACAATTCTTAAAACTCAATCTTTCAAAAACGAACCTCTTGATATGTCCTCCTGCCCGTGCACCTTCCCCCAACTTTACCCTTGAGATTGTTAACACAACTATCCAGCCCTCCTCCCATGCCAAGGCCCTAGGTGTCATCCTTGACTCGGACCTCACCTTTCTTCACCACATCCAATCACTATCCAAATCTTACCGCCTTCACCTTTGTAAAATCTCCAAAATACGCCTCTTCATCACCAAAGACACTGCAAAAGTATTCCTCCACTCACTTGTTATATTGCGTCTTGACTATTGCAACTCCCTCATCATTGGCCTTCCGCTATACAGGCTATCCCCCCTTCAGTCTATCATGAGTGCAGCTGCTAGACTCATCCACCTAACCAACCGCTCAGTGTCTGCAACCCCCCTCTGTCAATCCCTGCACTGGCTTCCAATAGCCTAAAGGATCAAATTCAAAATATTAACAATCGGTTACAAAGCCATCCACAACTCCGGCTATATCTCAAACCTGGTCTCAAAGTATCACCCTAACCGTCGGCTCCGCTCATCCCAAGACCTCCTGCTTTCTAGCTCCCTTGTCAACGCCTCCCATGCTCTCCTCCAGGACTTCTCTGGAGTCTCTCCCAACCTCTGGAATTCTTTACCCCAACCTGTCCGTCTGTCGCCCACCTTGACTGCCTTTAGGAATTCCCTAAAGACTCATCTCTTCAGGGAAGCCTATCCCACCTTAAACTAACCGCTCAACCATCACATTCTCAAACAACTCATCCCCACGCAGCTCCCTCCTCATGTATCACTTCCCCCTCCCTTTTAGATTGTAAGCCCTCAGGGCCAGGGCCCTCCTTACCATCTTGTCTGGATTTGTATTGTCATTGTAATGTCTTCCCTATATTGTAAAGCGCTGTGCAAACTGTTGGCGCTATATAAATCTTGTATAATAATAATATTTAGGGTGTATGACGGGCCAGCTGTTATCCCGACCGCTTACCTCCATCAGAATCCAGCTTCCTCCACTCTGGAACCAGAAGATCGTAATTACAGCCCAATCCTCTGCTAATACCCAGGCAGAACTAGTACATATTAGCGTAGGACCAAGAACTGAGTTTTTTGACAACCAGCACAGCATTAATACAGTTCTGGAGGTCTATAAACCTAATGCAATCACACATTAACACAATGCAAGGTCAGACATTAACACCAACTTCTCCCCAGTGCCATAATCAAAGACTAGGAAGAGAGAAGACACATATGATGGTATTCACTATATCCTGAGTGTTTAACACCTATACCTTTCCTGGACACAGGGGTGACTAAACAAAACACAGGGAAGGGGAAGACACAGCACATCCACTCCACACATAAATCTGGGATGATAGTTCCAAGGTATACAAATACATGGCAATCCCAGGGGGTCCCAGGAAGAGTCCCTCAAGTCTTCGTTCCATGAGCAAGGGTATCCTGGATAATCCCTGCCCAGCAAAGCACTCAGGCAAAGTGATACATTTCTATAATTTTATAATTGTAAATAAATATATGTATACAGTACATAACATTCACAAAGTCAGGCAAATGTCAAAATGTTAAAAATTGAACGTTTACTTTAAAAAAAATTATAATAAATGCACACTACATAAAATAAGTAATGTGAATTTATTGGGGCAGGAGAGTGGAGAGGTGTTCCATCTGCTCATGTTCCAGCCTGTCACGGAACCCACTGTGACCTGGGGACCAGCCTCTTCGGAAAATTGACTCTGGATTATGGATCCAAGAGGGGGGGGGGGTCTTCATTATGCATCCAAGGGGGGTCTCCATTATGGATCCAAGGGGGGATTATGGCGGGATCCCCCTTGGATCCATAATCCCCCCCCCCCTTGGATCCATAATGTTTCTTTGCCGCAGCTTTTATCCTATGATACCACATTTAATGTTGGCAACTTTTATCTGTCCACAATTGTCATGAGAAATGTCACATTAATTGGTAACCACATTTTTCCTGTGGCTTTTCTTCTTCATGAGAGAAATTTTTAAGCGCGCCATAGTGAATTTTTGTGTGACCTTCTAAACTGTTTGGATGGGAACAGGATTACAAGCGTTCCATTCGTTACTGACAGAGAAAGGGGCATTGCTGAACCTCTCCAGACATATTTTCCATACATACCTCATATATACTGCACAAACCATATATTGAGAGATGTAGATGTCTGGATAAGGAAACGTGGTGGAACAAAGGATGACTTAAAAGTTTTAAAAGACAACATAACACAACTGACTGACTCCGGATCAGTGTCAGCGTTTGACAGTCTTTACCATTAGTTCAGAAGGAATCGGAGTAAAGAATTTAGAGACTATTTTGATAACAGTTAAAGGATTGCATCTCCAAATAGTCATCAAAGTTTGCAACGTCTAAATTTGCCGCCTTTGTAAACGACAAAAACGCCACAAACAACATCAGCGAGAGCTTCAATACAGTTATAAAGAACCAAACGGAATGGAAAGAGCGGCCTGCCGATGTAGTCGCGCTTACGATGTTTTGCATGCAGTGTTATTACATGAATGAATTTGAAAGAGCAGATTGTGAACTGGGAAACTATGAATTGACAAAACAATTTTCACATTTGAGAAACAAAGTGGCAGATGTAACATTTCCTGCCTTTTACCCACTAGAGACCATAATTGATAAAAATCAAAAATTCTGATCCAGAGCCAGTCAAAGGAGTGGAAAAGGGGAACCATTACCGAATGAGTCAAAGGTCTTTGCAAAATACTGCCTAGAATCTGGTGGCGTTACTCTGTCCACAGTCCTCAACATTTGCTGTACGCAGCATTCATGGCAAAGGAAGACATGCAGCAAAACTTCTTCCAGAAGCAGCTGTTTGTCCTTGTCCCAGCACAGGGCTGTTATCACATCATAGCAGCTCAAACGTCAGTGGGATGGAAGGAGGCCGTGGACAAGCAAACATACTCACTGTCTATGCTTTGCAAGAGAAAACAACGAGGCCGACCAAAGAAGTCAGGAAGGAAGAAACCAAGGAAAGGAGATCACGATTATGATGTGGAGCCAGCACCAGATTCATTTCTTTACTTTTCACCTGAGAAAGGACATTTACAAGAGAGAAATTCGGGAGAACAATTATATCAATGAAAAGTAAAACAGGAGATGGTATTTCTGACATAAGCTTTGAAAACCAGCCCAAACATTCTGCACCAAAAAAAGTGTAGACTCGAGGAAATGAAACGGTCGCACGCGATGAATGGTCTCCATGGGATGTGCCAGCAACAGATCTGGACAGCAGCCGTTAGGCAGACATCGGATCCTGGAGAATGGCTTTGTGTTGAGGTGATAGAAGAAGCCATAAGCAATTGTATTTGTCAGAGGACGCTCCCCGAAAAGGTATTGATGAGTCCCACTTTCATATTCCAGAGTATGGTAAGAGGCGCGGCAGACATTTTTTACCATTTTTGGGGGAAAAATGTTGCTCTAAATAAAGACATTCTTTTGCTTCCTTTCAACACGGATGTCTATGGTCCTCGACAGCACTGGCGCCTTGCTGTTGTCATTTTTAGTACCAAGGATGTAACAGAGGACCTTGCTGACATTGCTTTATCTATTGCTGCTGCATGTTACCAGTTAGCAGACGTATCTTTCTCCAAAGAGGAATGGAGAGTATACCTTTGTGAAGATGCGGTCCAACAAAACAATCGTTTTGACTGTGGCGTCTACACTGTATTGAACGCTTATTCGATTATTTCTGGACATCAGTATCATAATGTTGTTAGTCAACACGTTCGAAAATGGATTGCATTGAATGTAGCAGAACAAGCAGCGCAACTGCAAAAGGGGTTAAGACTAAAAAAACTCAAAGGTTCGCATATTAAAAAACACAAAGCACTTCTACAAATGAACATGAAGACCGCTGTCATCGAGAAGCCATTTTCTACCTGCGTTTCATCTCTTCTAGATAGGGACAGCAGCAGATGGTCGATGTGTGGGCAGAATACCTGCCCTGGGTCATTCACCCGCATGGTTTTATGTTGCAAATGTCGCCAATGGTATCGTGCATCTTGCCTGCTGCAAATAGCGTCAAAGCTCCCAACGTATCACCTATGCCACCAGTGCTCAGAATAAAGGCTCCCGCTGCTGCTCCTCACAAGGACCCTTTCCTTCTCTCCCAAATACTTCCGTATTAACTCGTGTTATTCCCTAGAAGAAAGCAATGCTGTCAGACAATTCCAATCTTAGCACTTGACTCTGCACTTGGGGAACATCTGTAAATAAAAGGTTAATTTTCTACGCCACACACATTTGCCTGGAAATGAGCTCATTTGTTTTTTGCTTTCCCTTATAGTCTATGGGCATTCGCGTCACCAGGCTCGTCTTTCCAAAAGAAAACAATGATAAACCCTGTTCATCTGAATTCTGAATCACGCTACGGAGCTGAACAGCACATCTGCTCCAAAGTTATTATAAGTGTCAAGAAATGGTGCCGACATGGTAAATCTATTCTACCATTATAGACTATGGGCATTTCATAGTGTCATTCACTCTAGAAAATAATGATAATCCCACCCAATCTTAATATAGATCAATGCTACTGTGTTCGGAGAGTATGACTGCTGGAGATTTATTTGATGTGCCATATGGTTCTCGTCTCCACGGCCCATCGTCTTCCCATTATTATCTATGGGCACTCCGTTGTGCTATTCACCTGTCATTCGATAGAAAACAGGAAAAATCCAAAGTTATTTCAGGTGTAAAAATTTTTACTATACACGGGGAAGATCTGTGGTAAAGGATACGTTGATATTTTTTTCATATTTGCCTACAAATTGTCTGATACTTTGCTTCCCATTATACTCTATGGTCATTTCGTTTAGCTTCATTATAGTCTATGGGCATTCCATGCTGTCATTCCTTTCAGTATGCCCCCTCTCTCTGTGTAATATCCACTGGTTTCCAATAATAACAGCCTGGACATGCTGGGAGTTGTAGTTCTCTCCATTTTATGTACCTCTCCCTGTATTGCCCCCTAATTTCCTATAATAACAATCTGGTGATGATGAGACTTGTAGTTCCCTTGTCATGATTATAATTTCCTGCAGCAGCTGAGTTGTGTATTAGGAGGTTCTTCAGCAGCTGAGGTGTGTATTAGGAGGTTCTTCAGCAGCTGAGGTGTGTATTATGAGGTTCTGCAGCAGCTGAGGTGTATTAGGAGGTTCTTCAGCAGCTGAGGTGTGTATTAGGAGGTTCTTCAGCAGCTGAGGTGTGTATTAGGAGGTTCTGCAGCAGCTGAGGTGTGTATTAGGAGGTTCTTCAGCAGCTGAGGTGTGTATTAGGAGGTTCTTCAGCAGCTGAGGTGTGTATTAGGAGGTTCTTCAGCAGCTGAGGTGTGTATTAGGAGGTTCTGCAGCAGCTGAGGTGTGTATTAGGAGGTTCTTCAGCAGCTGAGGTGTGTATTAGGAGGTTCTTCAGCAGCTGAGGTGTGTATTAGGAGGTTCTTCAGCAGCTGAGGTGTGTATTAGGAGGTTCTTCAGCAGCTGAGGTGTGTATTAGGAGGTTCTGCAGCAGCTGAGGTGTGTATTAGGAGGTTCTTCAGCAGCTGAGGTGTGTATTAGGAGGTTCTTCAGCAGCTGAGGTGTGTATTAGGAGGTTCTTCAGCAGCTGAGGTGTGTATTAGGAGGTTCTGCAGCAGCTGAGGTGTGTATTAGGAGGTTCTTCAGCAGCTGAGGTGTGTATTAGGAGGTTCTTCAGCAGCTGAGGTGTGTATTAGGAGGTTCTGCAGCAGCTAAGGTGTGTATTAGGAGGTTCTGCAGCAGCTGAGGTGTGTATTAGGAGGTTCTTCAGCAGCTGAGGTGTGTATTAGGAGGTTCTTCAGCAGCTGAGGTGTGTATTAGGAGGTTCTGCAGCAGCTGAGGTGTGTATTAGGAGGTTCTTCAGCAGCTGAGGTGTGTATTAGGAGGTTCTTCAGCAGCTGAGGTGTGTATTAGGAGGTTCTTCAGCAGCTGAGGTGTGTATTAGGAGGTTCTTCAGCAGCTGAGGTGTGTATTAGGCTTTGTTCACATCTGTGCTGGTGACGTTCACTGTTCTGCCGTCATATGAACACAACAATGAAAATCACTGCAATTCCGGATCTGTTAGCAATGGATCACAGGGGCAGGATTTGCTCTCAGCTATGAGGTCTATGTGTCTAGGTGTGCAACAGCATATGGGGTCTGGAGCATCTTTTGCCTTTTAGACCACTTTATTCTGTGATTTTGTCTGATCCAACTTCAGTGGAGATGCCTCAAGACAAGGAAATGAGGCTCAGTAGTGTGTGTGGCCTCCACGTGCCTGTATGACCTCCCTGCAATGCCTGGGCATGCTCCTGATGAGGCGGCGGATGTTCTCCTGAGGGATCTCCTCCCAGACCTGGATTAAAGCATAAGTCAACTCCTGGACAGTCTGTGGTGCAACGTGGCGTTGGTGGATGGAACGAGACATGATGTCCCAGATGTGCTTGATTGGATACAGGTCTGGAGAACGGGCAGGCCAGTCCATAGCATCAATGCCTTCATCGTGCAGGAACTGCTGACACATTTCAGCCACATGAGGCCTAGCATTGTCATCAGAAGGAACACA
The DNA here is from genome assembly GCF_014858855.1 of Bufo gargarizans. Classification (NCBI taxonomy): domain Eukaryota; kingdom Metazoa; phylum Chordata; class Amphibia; order Anura; family Bufonidae; genus Bufo; species Bufo gargarizans. The sequence goes on along the minus strand of NC_058085.1, from coordinate 371,618,798 downwards.
GGGCCCACTGCACCTGCATATGGTCTCACAATGGGTCTGAAGACCTCATCCTGGTACCTAATTGCAGTCAGGGTCCCTCTGGCTAGAACATGGATGACTGTGCTGCCCTCCAAAGAACCTTCCCACACCATTACTGACCCACTGCCAACTGGTCATGCTGGAGGATGTTGCAGACAGCAGAACGTTCTCCACGGCGTCTCCAGACTCTGTCACGTCTGTCACATGTGTTCAGTGCGAACCTTCTCTCATCCGTGAAGAGCACAGGGCGCCAACATTGAATCTGCCAATCTTGGTGTTCTCTAGCAAATGCCAATCGCCCTGCATGGTGTTGGGCTGTAGGCATTTTTTTTAAGCATTTGTATGTTTTAGGCCCCTATTTAATAATAGGAAATGTCCCCAAATGTTCCAGATTAACCCTTTTTTGTAGTCCGGTTTGCAGGACGATCCAACTAAATTTGTGACTGTATACCAAAGCTATACCAAAGCATATGAGCTACTAATCAGAATAAAAACCTTTATTACGGTGAAACGTGGTTAAAAACATTTTAAAATAATAAAAAACAAAGAACTGCTTGAAATCAATGCATCTGAGGTCAATTCAATGACAGGTGGTAATTAAGTTGCTGCACTACCGCTTTTCCCCACAAGGTGGTTGAGAGATACTTCCATAAGCAGCAGTGCAACAGCGCCCGCCGTTTCACCATTTCATGCAGATAAAATATTGGTATTTAAAATTCTGCAATTTTGTGGCCCATTTTGCGAACCCTCGGCCCTCTACATGTTTGCAGTGGATATGCTGAAGGTGTGACGAGCCCCCAGATGTGGATGTCCGTTCCGCTCGGATTCCATTACTCTTGATAAACGTCCATTTGTCTACAACTTTCGCGCTGTTGGCAGCACAGGCGGCGCGGCAGCCGATCGCTTCCTTAACCAAGGACATGATTTCCTGCATAATCGCCGCCTGCCACAACTAAAGATAGCCGCTCACTGCAATTAAATGTAATGAATAATAATCAGAGCGAAGACGTCTCATTTACAGCCGCCATTTATTTCTCCCTGTTAATGCGGCTGCCACCAATTAGTCAGATATGCGCTGAATTCCATCCGCCGCTGGCAAAGTGTTGTTAAATACGTGTTATGCAAATAACCTTTCTAGTCTTGTATCAGGATGAGAAAATTCTCCTCGGAGGCTGCCGTCCATTTATCTGCGCTGAAAATATGAGACGTCCTTTCGAAACCACAGGGGGAGGGGAGGGGTGCGCGCTCTCCGTCTCAGGTTTCAGAGCTACTATTCATTTCAGTGTGAGATCTGGAGTCCATCCTCCAGCTATACAGAACATGTGCACATCTTTTTAGATAAAGTTTATTGATACTGTTTACACATAGAAAAAGTTGAGAACAGATCATTTTTAAGATTTCAGTTTGCTGTCAGTGAATGAAAACACTCCTGTTTCCATTCAGAGACAGTAAACGTATATATACTGCAGCTGATCCTTCTCTCAGCTGAGAAGTTGATACAATTGTATCCAGTCTAGGGATAAACATCCTGGACTCCGGACTGATACATTGTAACAGAGAGATCAGTGCAGCTCACAGAGCATTGTCTACACTCAGGGGTCACCACCAATGAGGGGGGCAAGAGGGGGGGCAGCCAAAGGGCCATGGGCTGAAGGGAAGGGGTTTAGGTTAAGAAATTGGCAGTGGGGGGGAGCGCTGTTTCAGTTTTCGCCTCGGGCAGCAGAAAGGCTAGGTGCACCCCTGTCTAGACTTGATACAATTGTATCCACTGAGAGCCGGACTGGATATGTAGGAGTTAAAGGGGTATTCTCAAGTTAGACACTGCTGGCATATCGCTAGAATCAGTCGCGTGCCTAGGGTATTTGGCACCCGGGGCGGGTACTTTCTCTGGCACCCCCTTCCCCCTCACCGAAACCATAAGAAACTTTATTTTTACATTTAAATATACTGAAATATTTATTTTGTTTGAAATAACATTTTTTATCGCTAGTAAACAGAAAATTGCTGGTAAATGAAAATTTAAAGGGAATCTGTCACCATGAAGATGCAATGGAAGCTTGGCCTGAAGAGGCGCATTGCTGTGCGAAACGTCCGTCGCTGCAATGTGTGGAAGATTCGCTGTCTGCCCCTGTCTACTCTGCTAGCAATTTGTTACTCGCATCCCAGATGAAATAAGGGATTATCCTATATACCTCTGCTGGCTGAGTGCCGCCTTGTTATCCGCTCCTAAGCTCGGTATTACACATTTTGTGAAGGAAGGTGAAGAAAAAACGGCTGTTTTTGCACAGCTTTTATATATTTTTTTACAGGTTCACCTGACGGGACGGATCATGTTATATTGTTATAGAGCGGGCTGGAGTTCTCACTGATAGCAGGGGCTCAGCTGACAGTGACAGCCGGACCCGTGCCGCTGATCGGACGGGCACAGCTCCTGCACCTGCCCGATCAGCCCGCCATACCTGTACAGCGCTGGGACTCAAGTCACGTCCTGCAGCGCCGTACAGCTACGGCACTGGTATCCTACAGGGGAATAAGCCTGGTCCTATCTCATCCATATTTGGGCCCCTTGTAAATGTCTGCCCTGGCACTGGCTGCAGCAGCCTTGTGACTCCTCAACACCCCTCCCCCCATTGAAAATTCAAGGCAGCAAGGCCCCTAACTGAAAAAATACCTCTCTAGTCTGCGGCCTCCTGTCTGCACCACTCCTAACTGCCACACACCTCAGTGCCACTGTCTGCACCAATGAAGATGGGAGGTTTTCCCACCTGGAAGGTGAGAGGCGGCCGGCGGTGAGCATACAAGTGAGATAGGCATGAGCGCGCTCCGTGGCTTATCAGAGCGCGCACCAGGTATATCATAAGCCGGGGCTGTTTACCCATCTTGGGCCTCCTCTGTCCATTTGCCCCGACTGTCCCCTCTTTCACGCTGTGCCACATGTTTATTTTTTTCTGGTGAATAATAAAGAAAACAATGCCACGTGTATAGTGTCGTTGCCCATTACCCCTGAGGATGCCAGGGATCTGGCAACATTTTGGGGGCAGCGTATGAAGCGATTTTAGAGGACGGCTATCATCAGTGCTGACCCTAAACCATATAATCAATGCGATAAATCAATGAAAAGGAAGAAATAGAAGGACGAGTGGTGACAGATTTTTATTTAGGAGAACCTAATACCCTTCATTTATCTAGGTTAGATTTTTTGAATTGACGTCTATTGTATAACACCCCCAGCCCCTCATAGTGTATAGTGTACAACACTCCACAGTATACAGCGTAATACCCCATAGTATACAGTATATAGAACCGCCCAGTATACAGTACCCCACAGTATGCAGTAAAGCAACCTATAGTATACAGCACCCCATAGTATGCACTATAGCATCCTATAGCATACAGTACTGCACCCCACAGTATACAGTAGAACAGTATACAGCACTTCACAGTATACAGTACCTCACAGTATACAGTACACAGCACCCCACACTATACAGCACTCCACAATATACAGTATACAGCATTCCACAGTATACAGTACCTCACAGTATACAGTATACAGCACCCTACAGTATACAGCACTCTACAGTATACAGTACCTCACAGTATACAGCACTCAAAAGTATACAGTATACAACACCACACACTATACAACACCCCACAGTATACAGCACGCCACAGTATACAGCACTCCACAGTCAATAACACACCACAGTATACAGCACTCCACAATATACAGCACCCCACAGTATACAGCACTCTACAATATACAGCACCCCACACTATACAGCACTCCACAATATACAGCACCCCACAGTATACAGTATACAGCACCCTACAGTATACAGCACTCTACAGTATACAGTACCTCACAGTATACAGCACTCAAAAGTATACAGTATACAGCACCCCACACTATATAACACCCCACAGTATACAGCACCCCACAGTATACAGCACTCCACAATATACAGCACCCCACAGTATACAGTATACAGCACTCCACAATATACAGCACCCCACACTATACAGCACTCCACAATATACAGCATCCCACAGTATACAGTATACAGTACCTCACATTATACAGCACTCAACAGTATACAGCACCCACACTATACAGCACTCCACAATATACAGCACCCACAGTATACAGCACACCACAGTATACAGTACCTCACAGTATACAGTATATAGCACCCCACACTATACAGCACTCCACAGTATACAGCACCCCACAGTATGCAGTATACAGTACCTCACAGTATACAGCACTCAACAGTATACAGTATACAGCACTCCACACTATACAGCACTCCACAATATACAGCACCCCATAGTATACAGTATACAGCACTGAACAGTATACAGTATACAGCACCCCACACTGTACAGTATAGAGCACCCCACAGTATACAGTACCCCACAGTATACAGCACCCCACAATATACAGCACCCCACAGTATACAGTATACAGCACCCCACAGTATACAATACCCCACAGTATACAGTATACAGCACCCCACAGTATACAGTATACAGCACCCCACAGTATACCGTATACAGCACCCCACAGTATACAGTACCCCACAGTATATAGTATACAGTACCCCACAGTATATAGTATACAGCACCCCACAGTATACAGTATACAGCACCCCACAGTATGCAGTATACAGCACCCCACAGTATACAGTACCCCACAGTATACAATATACAGCAGCCCACAGTATACCGCACCCCACAGTATACAGTACCCCACAGTAGAGCAGTATAGCACCCCACAGTATACAGCACCCCACAGAATACAGCACCCCACAGTATACAGAACCCCACAGTATACAGCACCCCACACTATACAGTAGCTTACAGTATATTAGCATAACAGCCCCTGTCACCTTTTCCTGATGTAATCTTTACAAAAAAAGCTCCACAATTATGGCAAACTTCTCCTGCAGCAACACTCCTGATAGAGAGAAAGGACCTTTGATTACCTCATAGCCATGTGACCAGTAATATTGATATGTTACTGGTCACATGGTGACAATGTTATCAAAGGTCCTTTCTCCTAAGAGAATCACAGCTCTATTTCCTTGCAGAGACATTGGGGCCCCTGTATAGCGGACAGCCTGACACCCGGGGCAGACCGCCCCCCCTTCCCCCCAGGCACGCCACTGGCTAGAATATGTCACTTATGTCAGAGAGGTGGAAGTACCACCTCTGAGACCCTCACCTATCTCCAGAACACAACACCTGACAAGTTTTGGAAGTCCCAGAAAAAAGAATGGAAAGCGTGCCGCACAGTGCACTCTCCTTAAGGCTACTTTTACACCGGTGTTTCTGGGTCCGCTTGTGAGATCCGTTTTAGTGCTCTCACAAGCGGCCCAAAACGGATCAGTTCAGCCCCAATGCATTCTGAATGGATAAAGATCAGTTCAGAAGACATTAATTTGGCTGCGTTTGGTCTCCGTTGCGTTTTTTTAGATGGAGCCAAACGGAGCCAAACGGATCCGTCTAGACTTACGATGTAAGTCAATGGGGACGAATCCGTTTTTCACTGACACAATATGGTGCATTTTTCAGTGTTTATATCCCTTTGAACTTCCACCCATAAGGTTTCCACATCCTCACCATCCATACCCACAATTGCCTCTTTCACACTTCTCTTCAGATCACTCCTCACATACAGGCACACGCCACTTATGATGTCCCGAACTATTTGCCGGCGAACAGTTCCCGGCAAACATCGCTTGTTTGCATTTGCCGCGGCGGGCGAACATATGCAATGTTCGGTCCGCCCCCTATACGTCATCATTGAGCAAACTTTGACCCTGTACCTCACAGTCAGCAGACACATTCCAGCCAATCAGCAGCAGACCCTCCCTCCCAGACCCTCCCACCTCCTATCAAAAAGCAAGGACAGCATCCATCTTAGATTCATTCTGAAGCTGCAGTCTTAGGCCTCATGCACACGACATGCGGTCCGACATGCACACGACATGCGGTCCGCAAAAAGGGGTTCCATTGTTCTGTGATCCGTGTCCGTTTTTGTTTCCGTGTGTCTTCCTTTTTTTTTGGAGGCTCTCCAGACATGAAGGAAAGTAAAAAAAAATCTAAGTCAAGTTTGCCATGCAAATGATAGGAAAAAAACGGACGCGGATGACAATCTTGTGTGCCTCCGTGTTTTTTCACAGACCCATTGACTTGAATGGGTCCGCGAACTGTTTTCCGTGAAAAAAATATGACAGGTCATATTTTTTTCACAGACTGGAAACACGGATCACGGACGCGGATGACAAACGGTGCATTAGCCGAGTTTTCCACGGACCCATTGAAAGTCAATGGGTCCGCAGAAAATCACGGAAAATGGAACAATGGACACGGGACACAACAACGGTCATGTGCATGAGGCCTAAGTGAGAGGAGGGACAGTGCTGCTGCTGCTGCTGATTTAATAGGGAAATCGATAGCTAGGCCAGTGTATTCAGTGTCCACTCCAGTCCTCAAAGACTCATCTGATCTCTGCTGTAAGGACAGCGTCCTGACAGCACCCCAAAAAGCCCTTTTTAGGGCTGGTACATAAGTCTGCTTTTTTTTTTTTTCTCTGTAACATTATTGCAGTTGCCTGCCAGCGTGTGTCAGGCCCACAGCGTGTACTGTGCCCACTACTGCCAGTGCCCAGTGCCACCACACATATCTGGTGTCCCAGTAGCTTGCACGCATAGTACCACTAATTGAAAAAAAAAATGACAGGCAGAGGCAGGCCACCGCGCAGGGGCCGCCGTGGTCGTGGTGCTGTGATTCCCTTTGGCCCTAGAATAATGCCCAGTGTTCAGAGGCCACGTACCCTGAACTCGAAAAGTTCTGAGGACATAGTTGACTGGCTAACACAGGACACCCAATCTTCAACAGCTTCCGCTCGGAACCTTGACGCACCATCCTCCTCCAGCTCAGCTTCGGGCACCTCTCAAGTTACCACTCGCCCGCCTGCCGCCACCACCACCACCACTACCACCAAAGCCGCTTCACTTGATCTGTGAGAGGAGTTATTTACACATCAGTTGGAAGAAATTAGTGATGCACAACCATTATTGCCAGAGGATGTAGATAACAGGGATATGTCTCAGTCAGGCAGCATTACACACATGGACGTACGGTGTGATGATGATGATGTTGTACCCGCTGCTGTTTCCTTTGCTGAGTTGTCAGATACAAGTGAAGCGGTTGATGATGACAATGTGCCCGTGGATGTCACGTGGGTGCCCGCTCGAAGAGAAGAAGAACAGAGGGAAAGTTCAGATGGGGAGACAGATAGAAGGAGGAGACGAGTTGGAAGCAGGGGGAGGTCGTCGCAAGGAGCTAGTGGCACAGTCAGACAGCATGCATCAGCACCCGGGGTCAGCCAGACAGCACGCCAATCAACGCATGCTGTTGCCACCGCCATAATGCAGTCATTGCAAAGCTCAGCAGTGTGGCATTTTTTTTGTGTGTCTGCCTCGGATAACAGCGATGCCATTTGCAACCTGTGCCAAAAGAAACTGAGTCGTGGGAAATCCAACACCCACCTAGGTACAACTGCTTTGCGAAGGCACATGATCTACCATCTCAAAAGCCTATGGGATCAACACATGAGTAAAAGCAGCACACAAGCTCAAAGCCACCGTCCTCCTCCAGGTCCAGCATCTTCAGCCACGTCAACCACTGCTGTCCTCCTTGCCCCCTCTCAACCACCCGCCACTCCGCCTCTCGCCTTGAGCAGTTCCTGCTCATCTGCCCACAGTCAGGTGACTGTCAAGGAAATGTTTGAGCGTAAGAAGCCAATGTCACAGAGTCACCCCCTTGCCCGGCGTCTGACAGCTGGCTTGACGGAACTCTTAGCCCGCCAGCTTTTACCATACCAGCTGGTGGAGTCTGAGGCCTTCAAAAAATTTGTAGCTATTTGGACACCGCAGTGGAAGGTACCCGTCTGAAATTTCTTTTCACAAAAGGCAATCCCCAACCTGTACTCTATTGTGTAATAGGAAGTCATGGCATGTCTGGCACACAGTGTTGGGGCAAGGGTCCATCTGACCACTGATACCTGGTCTGCAAAGCACGGTCAGGGCAGGTATATCACCTACACTGCACATTGGGTCAACCTGCTGACGGCTGCCAAGCATGGAATGTGTGGCTCTGCAGAGGAGTTGGTGACACCACCACGACTTCAGGCAGACCTGCTGCCACCTCCTCTACTTCTCCTACTCCATCCTCTTCCATAACCTCCTCGGCTGAGTCCTCTTCTGCTGCGGCGTCTGGCTGCACATCAACTGAATCCCCCCAGCTCCCCAGGGGCTATTCCACATCCTGGATTTGGCAGTGTCACGCCATCTTGGGGTTGACTTGCCTGAAAGCAAAGAGCCACACCGGACCAGCACTCCTGTCCGCCCTGAACGCACAGGTGGATCAGTGGCTGACCCCGCACCAACTGGAGATCGGCAAAGTGGTGTGTGACAACAGAAGCAATTTGTTGGCGGCATTGAATTTGGGCAAGTTGACACATGTGCCGTGCATGGCACATGTGTGTAATCTGATCGTACAACGCTTTGTGCATAAGTACCCAGGCTTACAGGACGTCCTCAAGCAGGCCAGGAAGGTGTGTGGCCATTTCAGGCGTTCCTACACGGCCATGGCGCACTTTTCAGACATTCAGCGCCGAAACAACATGCCAGTGAGGCCCTTGATTTGCGACAGCCCGACACGTTGGAATTCAACACTCCTAATGTTCGACAGCCTGCTCCAACAAGAAAAAGCCATCAACGAGTATTTGTATGACCGGGGTGCTAGGACAGCATCTGGGGAGCTGGGGATTTTTTTGCCACGTTACTGGACGCTCATGAGCAATGCCTGTAGGCTCATGCGTACTTTTGAGGAGGTGACAAACCTAGTCAGTCGCACCGAAGGCACCATCAGCGACATCATCCCATTTGTTTTCTTCCTGGAGCGTGCCCTGCGAAGAGTGCTGGATCAGGCCGTAGATGAACGTGAAGAGGAAGAGTTGTGGTCACCATCACCACCAGAAACAGCCTTGTCATCATCGCATGCCAGACCTGCGGCATTGCTGGAAGAGGAGTCTGAGGAAGAGGAGTCAGAGGAGGAATGTGGCTTTGAGGAGGAGGAAGACCAACCACAGCAGGCATCCCAGGGTGCTCGTTGTCACCTATCTGGTACCCGTGGTGTTGTACGTGGCTGGGGGGAAGAACAGACCTTCAATGAGATCAGTGAGGACGAGGAACGGGACATGAGTAGCTCGGCATCCAACCTTGTGCAAATGGGGTCTTTCATGCTGTCATGCCTGTTGAGGGACCCTTGTATAAAAAGGCTGAAGGAGAACGACCTATACTGGGTGGCCACGCTACTAGACCCCCGGTATAAGCAGAAAGTGGCTGAAATGTTACCGAATTACCGGAAGTCGGAAAGGATGCAGCAGTTCCAAAACAAGTTAAAAAGTATGCTTTACACAGCTTATAAGGGTGATGTCACAGCACAACGGGAATCTAACAGGGGAAGAGGTGAAAATAATCCTCCTCCTACCACGACCACGCCGGCAAGGACAGGACGCTTTACAGACGTGTTGTTGATGGAGGACATGCAGAGCTTTTTAAGCCCTACGCATCGCCACAGCCCTTCGGGGTCCACCCTCAATGAACGACTCAACCGACAGGTAGCAGACTACCTCGCCTTAACTGCAGATATCGACACTCTGAGGAGCGATGAACCCCTTGACTACTGGGTGTGCAGGTTTGACCCGTGGCCTGAGCTATCCCAATTTGCGATAGAACTTCTGGCCTGCCCCGCTTAAAGTGTCCTGTCAGAAAGGACCTTCAGTGCACCAGGAGGTATTGTCACTGAGAAGTCGCCCAGGTCAAAAAAGTCTAGATTACCTCACCTTTATTAAGATGAATGAGGCATGGATCCCGAAGGGACTGACAGTGGGGGATGCATTTGACTAAAAAAGGTCTGATGACATGCCTTGGGCTAAAAATGGTCCACACGCTGCTGTATTTTATCTCTGCATGCCGGATGACTTGCGTAACTTCTCTGCCACCAACTAGGGTTCAAGCCACAATGTTTTAGTGCACTTTCTGCCTGGAAAACAGCAGCGGCTGCAACAATACCAAATTTTTCTGGCCTCTGGTGCTGCACTGTGGCTGCAAAAACAAAATAAAAAAGGCACATACATGAGTCAATTCCCCTTCGTGATCGTTACCTTGTTGTGGTGAAGGGGCTTGCGTATCACAATGAAGCGACCACCTCTATGAGTGTGTTCGCAATGGCAATGTTGGCACACCCCAGATGATAAGGTCGTTGCTTCATTGTGAACAGACCAAAAGCGATCGGCTGGATAATTTTGCATAGAAAAAACATAAATTTTCTTTGTGATCATCTAAGGTGATCATTAAAGCCTACTAGGCCAACAATGGGCCCAAACTGCAGAATCATTGTTTTCTGGGTCACTTAACTGTCACTGAACTACCTCAGCACGACCATAGGCTTTGAAAAAACCCTATCGCCTGCAATCTCCCAAACGTGCGCACGAGCACAGTCATCACTACACCAAGATTGATGCATAGAGGAATAAAATTTAGGTCATGAGTGTGTCAACTATTGACAACTCTTTGTGGTTGTCTAAAATCCATTCCATACACGTCCCCTGATAGGGGACGTAACAGGGATTAAACTGATAGGAATAGTACTACTTAACACACCACTCCTATCTGGTGGCACAGTAGATTGTACGCACAGTGCCCCAAATTGGAAGTAGGAGGACCGACCAAGCATCTTTTTCCATCTCCCGGTTCCTAATATCTATTCCATATACACGTCCCCTGATAGGAGACGTAACAGGGATTAAACTGATAGGAATAGTACTACTTAACACACCTTATAATAACACAGTGAGAGGCAACGCAGAGAGAGGAGTCTGAAGAAGAGGAGTCAGAGGAGGAAGGTGGCTTTGAGGAGGTGGAAGACCAAACACAGCAGGCGTCCCAGGGGGCTTGTTGTCACCTTTCGGGGACCCTTGGTGTTGTACGTGGCTGGGTGGAGGAAGAGACCTTCAATGACATCAGTGAGGACAAGGAACGGGACATGGCTAGCTTGGTATCCAACCTTGTGCAAATCGGGAGTTTGCGGCTGTGCAAATGGACTGTTTGCGGTTGTTTGCGGTGCGTTAAACAGGAAGTTTGGTCTGTCACTGTGATGCAGGCGTAACCCTTACACTACCTGATCGATACAACATCATACCTGATGTTTTAAAGCACGTTATTCCAAACAATTTAGGAATGTTAGGTGATTTATGCCCTTTATGGATTAAAACCCGACTCTGCGTCAACTACGTAATTTTCAATGGGAGTTTTGCCATGGGCCCCCCTCCGGCATGCCACAGTCCAGGTGTTAGTCCCCTTGAAACAACTTTTCCATCACTATTGTGGCCAGAAAGAGTCCCTGTGGGTTTTAAAATTCGCCTGCCTATTGAAGTCTATGGCGGTTTGCCCAGTTCGCCCGTTCGCGAACATTTGCGGAAATTCGCGTTCGCGAATGGAAAATTTTATGTTCGCAACATCTCTACATGCCACCACCTTTTCTATTGACCCTATCTTTCCTAAATAGTGTAAAACCCTCAATATTAACAGCCCAGTCATGTGAAGAGTCCAACCATGTCTCAGCCACACAACTACATCTATGTGTTCTTCTAGTACCATAGCCTCCAGCTCCCCTATTTTTCTAGCTAGACTTCTGGCATTTGTGAAAATACATTTTATTATTATTATTTATTATTAAAGCGCCATTCATTCCATAGCGCTGTACATATGATAAGCGGTGCACATACATAATACAGACAATTGCACTAAGCATGAACAAGACGAGTTACAGACTGGTGCAGAAGGAGAGAGGGCCCTGCCCGCGAGGCTTACAATCTACATGGTATGGGAGAAGGACACAGTAGGTGCGGGTGAAGCTGGTCATGGCGGTATAGAGGCAGCAGGGTCACTGGTTGTAGGCTTGTCTGAAGAGGTGGGTTTTCAGTTTTTTTTTTGAAGGATTCCACTGTAGGTGAGAGTCTGATATGTTGGGATAGCGAGTTCCAGAGTGTGGGGGATGCACGGGAGAAATCTTGGAGGCGATTGTGGGAAGAGGTGATAAGAGGAGAGAAGGAGGTCTTGTGAGGATCGGAGAGTGCGTGTGCGGTTGTATCGGGAAAGTAGCTCAGATGTAGGGAGGGGACAGGTCATGGACGGCCTTGTATGTATTTGTTAGTACTTTGAAGTGAAATCGTTGGGCAATGGGGAGCCAGTGAAGGGATTGGCGGAGGGGATTCACGGTCTCGGCAACAGATGACCCTGTCTGTCCGCCTAATTATAGAGTCCCCTACCACCAGCATCTGTCTGACATTTGCTGCACTCCTTTTTCCATCCTTCCTGCAGCGGTCATCCTCCTGGTTGCTCGGAGAAACACCCTGCTGCAGTGTAGCTGGCCCTGGGCTTTCATCCCTAATATCAGCCAAACAGGCATATTTACATGGGACTGTATGTTTAAGGTGGCTGGTGGGGGGTGGGCGTGATGTTATTTACATGGGACTGAATGTTGAGGGGGGTAATGTTTACATGCAATTGCATGTTGAAGGCGGCTGGGGAGGAGGTGATGTTATTTACATGGGACTGTAATTTGGAGCTGGCTGTAGATAGAGAGGGATGTTATTTACATGGGACTGTACATTGGAGGGGCTGGAGAGATGGTGTGATGTTATTTACATGGGACTGTATGGTGGAGGGAGGAATATAACTAAAGGGGGCACTGCAGGGGGCATTATAAATACTGGGGTATTATAAATGTAGGGGACATTATAGGCATTCTTATTACTACAGGGGGCTCTGTGGGGGTATTATCTATACTGGAGGGCTCTTCTATTGACGGGGGCACCCTTGGGGAGTGTTATCCTGGTTAGGGGCACTGTAGGGGGCAGTATTACTAATGAGGGCATTCTAGAAGGTGATTACTATTGGTGGGACTTAGTGAGGAGCACTATTACTATGGGGGCACTCATTTTTCTTCAGGATAGTATTGGGGGGTATTGGGGAGCACAGCGAGCAGCAGGATAACACTGTGGGGGCTCCAGGTTGGGGGATGATAATAGAAATGTGAGGAAGCTAAGATGTCTGTGTGTCACACTCTGCAGAGACGAGGCGGCTGAGAGAAGTCCGGATCGAATAGAGAAGATGATGACAGAGAAGATCTACATCAGAGGAGACGTCACCTTGTAGGCCCTGGATGTGACAAGTACGTGCTGCTGTATAGCAAGTACAGGAAAGTGCGGTGTGTCCGGGGGGAGGGGGGATGCCGACTTAGAGAACTGGGCCATATTTATTGGGGCTTGGGCCCCGGATCTTTTAAGACCCTAGCAACTCCCCTGTTGGGGGGATCCTCAGAATTCTGGTGGGTCAGTCCAACTCTATGGGTGCTTGCCGATGTTGAATATTTTGGTCTAAAACTTTAGGTCATAGAAACATAGAATGTGTCGGCAGATAAGAACCATTTGGCCCATCTAGTCTGCCCAATATACTGAATACTATGGATAGCCCCGGCCCTATCTTATATGAAGGATGGCCTTATGCCTATCCCATGCATGCTTAAACTCCTTCACTGTATTTGCAGCTACCACTTCTGCAGGAAGGCTATTCCATGCATCCACTACTCTCTCAGTAAAGTAATACTTCCTGATATTACTATTAAACCTTTGCCCCTCTAATTTAACACTATGTCCTCTTGTAGCAGTTTTTCTTCTTTTAAATCTTCTCTCCTCTTTTACCTTGTTGATTCCCTTTATGTATTTAGCAGTTTCTCTCATATCCCCTCTGTCTCGTCTTTCTTCCAAGCTCTACATGTTAAGGTCCTTTAATATAGAAATGACCTTAACATGGTGGTGACACGGCTGCACAATCTCCATCTGCAACTGCAACATGACCGCACCGTGTGGTCATACACTTAGAGATTCTCCGTTTTCCTCTACACCAGCGACCTCCAGCTCTTGCAAACCGCAGCCTATCAGCCGGGCACAATAGGAGTAGTAATTGTGCCACAGCTGAAGACCCTACATTATTATTATTGACACTGGCCTACCACCAGGGGCGCCCTTCAGCTTCTTACTAGGGATGAGCGAATCGACTTTGGACGCTTCATCCGAAGTCGACTCGCTTCATCCGAAGCGAGCGCTCCGTACAGTATTAGAATGTATTGGCTCTGATGAGCCGAAGTTATTACCAAGGTACCACCTGGAAGTCAAACCCGAGCTCTTTACAAAGTGTTTTACAGTAGAAATTAATTTACAAAGTTATTATGCTAGGTCTCGCGAGACTTCACAAAGTAGTAACTTCGGCTCATCGGAGCCAATACATTCTAGTACTGTACGGAGTGCTCGCTCCGTGCAGTATTTTGAACGAAATTGTATGCAAATCGACTTTGAATGAAGCGTCCGAAGCCGATTCGCTCATCCCTAGTGCTTAGCCCTGAAATCCTGAGTGTCTCCGTGAGATAATGCCTCCGGCTCTGTGGGCGTTATCAGGCGGCACAGCTGCTGCTGCCCACCTTGTTTCTTCTTTAGTTCCTATATGCTGCGAGGTGTGAAATCTCTCTCTTTCTATATATATATATATTGCTCGCTTGTTGTTTGTGATGAGAGCGGCAGTCTGCGGCTTGTAAGGAGGGGGAAAACGGATTTATTTCCAGAACAGAGGGGGAACAGATTGCATTTTGATATTAGTGCAGTCGCTGCGCTGGGTCCCCCAGACACCGTTGAGGTGTCACCACGTGTTGCTGCTCTCTGGAAGGGATGCTACGGCGCGGTGCACCCAGAGAGTCAGGGTCTGCAGTAAATAGGGTGGCCAGACCTTTTAGTAGCTCACACTCAGACAGCAGCACTGCGCTGTCTAAGTGTGAGCTGCAGCAACTGACGGAGGCTTCACTCACCCCCAGTCATGGCTCCCCAGCTCACCTTCCCCCTCAGAAACATTTTCACTCCGCCCCCCCGTTTTTTCTCCTGCCTGCAATGGGGGCGTGTCTTTGTGGAGCCGGGGGCGTGACTTCGTGGGGCCAGGGGCGTGGCTTATCCATTTGGGGGCTTGACTGGTGAGGTACGGCTTTCTGGGGTGAAGCCAGTGGCCACCTTAGCAGTAAACCAGTGTGCTTGTTTACTGGAGGAATTCAGGTGCAAAACAATACAGGCAGTGCACTGGGCTGACTTCTCCAGTCTCCTCCTCGGCAGAAGAAAGGAAAGGCCGGAGCTAGCTGTCCCTCTTTTACCCTGGTCCAGGGTCTGTGGCTCAGTCTTGTGGTCAACGGTCTACTAGCCATGGGTCTGTGGCTCGGCGTCCCCACCTCCGCGTCTTGTTCTGGTCACTAATGCCGTCTTGCAGAGACTCTTCTACTAAACACTGGTCAGTATCTGCAGACAACTAAGGCCCCTTTCACACGGGCGAGTATTCCGCGCGGATGCGATGCGTGAGTTGCACTGAATCCGGATCCATTCATTTCTATGGGGCTGTTCACATGAGCGGTGATTTTCACACATCATTTGTGCGTTACGTGAAAATCGCAGCATGCTCTATTTTGTGCGTTTTTCACGTAACGCAGGCCCCATAGAAGTGAATGGGGCTGCGTGAAAATCGCAAGCATCCGCAAGCAAGTGCGGATGCGGTGCGATTTTCGCGCACAGTTGCTAGGAGACGATCGGGATGGAGACCCGATCATTATTATTTTCCCTTATAACATGGTTATAAGGGAAAATAATAGCATTCTGAATACAGAATGCATACTGCAACAGCGCTGGAGGGGTTAAAAAAATATAAAAAATAATTTAACTCGCCTTAATCCACTTGATCGCGCAGCCGGCATCTCTTCTGTCTTCTTTCTTTGCTGTGTGCAGGAACAGGACCTGTGGTGACGTCACTCCGTTCATCACATGATCCATCACATGATCCATCATATGGTCTTTTACCATGGTGATGGATCATGTGATGACCGGCGTGACGTCACCACAGGTCCTGTTCCTGCACACAGCACAGAAGACAGACAGAAGAGATGCCGGCTTCGCGATCAAGTGGATTAAGGTGAGTTAAATTATTTTTATTTTTTTTAACCCCTCCAGCGCTATTGTACTATGCATTCTGTATTCAGAATGCTATTATTTTCCCTTATAACCATGTTATAAGGGAAAATAATACAATCTACAGAACACCGATCCCAAGCCCGAACTTCTGTGAAGAAATTCGAGTTTGGGTACCAAACATGCCGATTTTTCTCACGCGCGTGCAAAACGCATTACAATGTTTTACACTCACAGGGTAAGACTTACATAGTGGAAGGGGCAGGGTCCCCAGCAGCTCAGAGGATTTCAGGAGAGGAGTGTGCTGATCTTGTGGGGGTCACAGGGTAGGGGCTCGTTCACACAAACGTTTTTTGCGTTCCGTATACGGAACCATTCATTTGAAAAAAAAACGGAATGTACTCCGTATGCATTCCGTTTCCATATTTCCGTTCCGTTCAAAGATAAAACATGTCCTATTATTGCCCACAAATCACATTTCGTGGCTCCATTCAAGTCAATGGGTCCACAAAAAAATGGAACACATACGGAATCCGTTTCGTTTTTGCGGAACCATCTATTGAAAATGTCATGCCCAGACCAATTTTTTCCATGTAATTACTGTATACTGTATATGCCATACGGGAAAACGGGATGGAATCAGAAACACTACTGTAAAAAAAAAAAAGGAAAAACGGATCTGGTAAAAACGACCCGCAAAACACTGAAAAAGCCATACGGTCGTGTGAACAAGCCCTAAGAGTTACATAGTGGAAGGAACAGGGTCCCGGCAGCACAGAGGATTTCAGGAGATGAGCGTGCTGATCTTGTGGAAGTCACAGGGTGAGGCTAAATGCACACGAACGTTGTTTGTTTCCGTGTCCGTTCCGTTGTTTTTGCGGATAGGATGCGGACCCATTCATTTCAATGGGTCCGCAAAAAATGCGGATAGCACACCGCGTGCTGTCCGCATCAGTATGTCTGTTCCGTAGTGTCAGAACTATTGGGTATGAATAAAGTCCATAATTATAAGGCCTATATAAGTGAATGGACATGAGCCTAAGGGACAACCATTTTGTCTTATTTTAAGGCAGAGTGAATTCAGGATTTTCTTTTACTCTGAAATTGCTAACCTAAGGTTTACGATATATACCAAAGTGTTTACCTAAGTCTGTTTTGTGAGAAGGAGATGTCCCAAGGTCTAATGAAATGTGATGGCCTAGATAAGACAATGTATTTGAATTCTGATGATTTTAGTAAATAGAAAGACTCTAATCTTTCTTTGTGATTTTTATATTAATCAATATAGGAGTAGATTGATTTTATATAATCAATTTTAATAGGTGTGCTGAATATATAGTATATATATAAGAGTATAGTCCTCATAGATATATTCAATTGTAAGATTAGAAATGAGGTATAAACTCCTCTGTCATGTTTAGAATCTGTCTCAGTGGAACACACAAATTAATTATTTCTTTCCTGGAATGGATGTGGACACAGGTAATCATGAACAAACCCTGTCTCATCCAAGAACAATGAATTGAGATAGCCATATTTATTTTGATTTAATCAAGTCTGGTCAAAAGACTTAAGGATACACAAGTTAGTTGACCAAGTATAAAACTCATTGTCTCTTTAAGATCTTCTCAAGGTTTGTCTGAAACCTTAGATTACATGTTAGTGCTATTATATATGAATAAGAGAAATAAATGAATGCTTCGATTTTTTTTGTATGGAATACTAGTGCCATCTAGTGTTAGGGTAACAAAGATCTAGGGTATATTTTTCCCTAGAGGGAGGTTCTATTAATTATAAAGTGAGGTCACTAGTTAATGATAAAACTTGGCCAAGCCCTTTCTAAGGAGGATAAAAAGATGGTATGGGCTGACAGGTCGATCTCGCTCTCTCTCTGGACATCATCTTGACCATCTTGCCAGTCATTGGAAGCAGCCATCTTAGAACCATTGAAACTGATTTCTGCTAGCTGACATTTTGGTATAGTATAACCTTACCTATATTTTATAGGATAATTAATTAATATAATACATATCTATAGATATATTCAATTAACCATACTTTGTGTATAGTATCTGTTTTGGAATAAGATTGGGGTGTACCTGCAGCATCATCCTGAAAATTAATCCAATACAGGGAGATTAAAAAGATACTAGTGAAAACACGGTATTATCTCCAAGGAACTGAATTCAGTTCTAGACCAGTATGGTTGATAATATATATATATTTATATAGATAAAAGATAAACCAGATTTGGGTTTAATCGGACATTTGTCGGCTGAGAGAAATCAAGTATTAAATTGACTTTTAAAATAAGTGAGGGGTATTATTATAAGAAGGCATAATTGTGTGTATATATATATATATGTTCTCAATTATTTTTGTCTTTACCACTATTTTGCATATCATTGAGTGAATTTTATTACCGCCAATTTTATTATATATATTATTTTGCACTATAAATTGTATTAATAAATTACATATATATTTTGTCTGTAACTGGGTTTTGTCTTCAATTCAACGCAGATCACGAGCTTGTTTTAGCTTGATATTTATGATAATAAGTTAGAATCTCCTTTATTGCCGATTTTAATTTATTCACATAAATCATATAGACTGTCAATCGGAGACAGCATAAATATTCCGACATTAAATTGGAGGTCCCTACCGAGATCTGCTTGTAATAGAAACAAAATTTTGGGGTGCAAAATATATATTTGATAAAGTTATTGTGGTACTTGTAGTGCAACAAGTAAAAAAATGTCTGATAACAATGGCGAGGCTAGCCAAGGCATGCAGGCTGCTGCTGCAGTGGTAAAGACTGATATGCATGATAGAAAGACTCAAGAATTAATTGAATATATTGTGTTGGGTCATATGCATGACAGGTTGGATATTAAGAGAGAGTTAAAGGATTGGAGGTTTGAATTGGAAAAGAGAGCTGTAGAATATGCAGATGATATCTGGTCTGATAAATCCCGATTTGCTGATTATCTCTGTCACATTTCCCAAGCTAAACATAAGAAAGATAAGGATTCATTAATCCTTCAATCTTGGCCTGAATTTGTATATTTAGTTATTGAAATAGCAAAGCAATTAGAAAAAGCAAAATATAAAAATGTTGAACAGGCATATGAAATTGATAAATTTCAAAAAGATTTATCTGAAATGGAAAATAAGGCGGCCATGGTTTCTGGTGAATTAGCACAATGGTCTGCTAAATTATCAGAATATAATGACAGAGACAGTCAACAGCAAGAAGTTATTAGGACTCTGGAATGGAAATTAAGTCAGGCTACTAATGAATTGTCTAAATGTCAATTGTCTATGGTGGATCTAGATGAGGAATGTAAAAAGTTGTATAAGGACAATAGAAATTTACAAACAGAGTTAGATAACCGGGATCTTGACCCTCTTCAATTCAGACAGCCTAAGGATTCTAATAGAGTGCAGGTAAAATATTCCAGGGGGGAATTAGATGCAGAAAGTAAATATGACAACCCCTTTAATGGAGAAGAATTATTGGCTCTGAGAGAACATTCTCTTCCTAAATTAAGACCGATTTCACCTCCTAGGTCCTCTAAAAGTTCAGTACAGAGATCTTATCAGCCCATGATAGACACTACTAAAGTGATCAAATTTCTCAAGGAAACTGTGGGTCAATTTGCAAAAAAGGGTTCACCCTCCATAATAAGTCATTTGGAAATATATGAGGAGGCCATGAAAACTTTACATTTAGAAAAGGACATACAGAAACTTGAATTTATTACCTGGGTATTCGAACCAAAACACCGGTATTTCTTTAATTCCCTTAGAGATATGGGTAGGGATTCTTGGTCAGATGTGGTTGCAGAAATAAAAACTGAATTTGGTCCCTATAAGTCCGCTACTGCTGCAAGGAGGGCCTTATTTACCCTGAAATGTAGACATAATCAAAGTCCCAGGGAATTTTTGTCAGTCCTCAAAAATGCCTATAGTTTATCTGAAAAAGATCCCAATTTTGAAGGTAGTGAATTTATCCAGTTATTTTATGACTCTTTGCCCAATAAAATAAAATTTATTTTGGCCAGGGATTACCATCCCAGAAAGACTCTGGATTGGTTACTCACTGAGAGTACAACTCTGTACGCTGCAATACAAAATTGTGATGAGTCTCCTGATAGAAAATTTAAAAAAGCGAGTGAGGAAATAGCAGAAACTCACATAAAAAGAGATCAGGGAAAATTTGAAAGCCCTAAAAGAAGTTATGCTGATGTGTTAAAAACTCCTAGACCTTCCGAGCCAAATAAAATTCAGCCTAGGCCAGATGGGAATAAGGGTCCAAATGTTGCTGAAAAGAACCCAAACCACCAGAAGGAGTTTAGAAATAGACGGTTCCCTCCTTTTCAAAGATATCAGAATAATTATTATAGGGGATATCAACGTAGGCCAGAAAGGGCTCAAAGTGGTTCTGAGTCAGATGGTTCTGGGAGATCACAATCATATCGGTACCAAAATCAATCTCCCAAAGATTATGGGAGAAAGAGAAGTAACCTATATGATCGAATGGATCAAATCCAAGATCAGTTTGGTATGTTGATGCAGCGGATGGAGGAATTGTCTAAAACAATCACTGCTAACCCTAAAAATCCTTTTTTAGGGGTAACCCCTCCTGTAGAGAATCCTCCCCAAATATAAAGGGGGAGAAGCAGGTAAGTATGTCAAATGTTGCAGAGGTTGATGACTTAAATGTATGTAAAGTGGAGCAATCTAATATAATTGTCTTTCCCTTTAAAAGGAATTTAACCCTTACAAAGCCACATGGCAAGGGGGAGGGGAAACCTGTTTGTTCTGTCTTACAGCACACAAAGTCTTCAGCTGCACAGAAGAAGACATGCGATCCTGCTCATAAAAGGAAGGAGGAGGAGTTGAGGACAAGTCTAACTGCTGAGCAGGAAAACCATTTCAATAATCATGCCAAATATCTTTGTTCCATACAGGAAATAGATAATAGATATTATATGAAAGTTGAATTATTTGATAATTTCTCGCCAATAATAGCCTTGATAGATACAGGTAGCCAAGCAACTTTATTATCTGTAAAATACTTCCAACAATTGCAGGATGTATCTTCTAACAGGTACAAGTTAAAAAGTTTTAATGCTAACCTGGTAAGTGTCTCAGGCAATGCCCTCAAGGTTTTAGGTAAAGCTTGGCTGGATTTTAAAGTAGGAAACAAAGTAATTAGCCATCCTACATTGATCGTGGATATGCCCATTGATAGATTAATTATTGGCATTGATTTCCTGAAAAGATTAAGTCCAGTTATTGATTTTATTAATAAGGTGATATGGTCTCAAGTGAGGATGCCCATTAATTATGAACAATCACAATCCTATCACAATAGGCGTAACTGCCATGTGATAGAGGAAAGGCCGGATTCCATTGAGGTACATTTCCGAAATAGCCAAGTCCCTGATGTCTCTTTCCTGCAAATCACTCCAAATTCCACTATAGGTGAACAGGAAGATAACACCATATGTGTGTCTCCTGAACGAGTAAAAGATGTCTGTTTGGAAGGGGATGTTCTTACAATCCACCTACACCCAGAAACTACTGACCCTATTGGGTTTAATGGTCACGAACAATTCCTAGTGGGAATGGAAAAGGTGGATGATGAGATGTTCTTCCCAGTACAGGTGAATGACTTAGGAAGAACTAAGAGGGCTAAATTGGATTTGCGCCATGAAAACAGTTATATTAGTAGGGATCTACTAAATCAAGTGGCCAATTCTAAAGTGATTCGATATCCAAATCCACAAGATAATTGGATACATGACTTAGATAATGATTCTGATGATCATAATATAATTGCAAAATGTATATTAACCATTTCTATTGCAGGAAAATCGTCTACTCATTTATTCCTGGTGCTTGATGAACCCAGATATCCTATGTACATTGGCAACGATATTTTACATCGTTTTGCTATCCATGTGGATATAGTGAATTCCACATTGTGGACAAGATTAAAAGGGAATCCTGAAGGTTTTATGGATGAACATGAAGCACTCAAGTCATCCCAGATACTGCCTTATGCAGTCAGTGTATTAGTGCCACGAGATATAATCATCCCTCCAGGTACTAATAATTTCCTGTTACCCATTCAGGTATCAAAAGGCCAAAAATTAAAGAAGGGTGATGCATTGATATGCCTATCAAACAGAATGCAACAATTAGGTATTTCAGTAAATCATACCCCTATGGTGAATTTACAAACCTTTAAAACCCAAATAATTGTGAATAATGGTATGCCAAATGAAGTTCATTTGTCTAAAGACACTATCATTGGTATGGCATTAGATTCAGATTATTATACTTTTGGGTTTCAGAATATAATTATTGGCCTAATACCTGAATCGTATCTAACAGAAGAACAATTGGTTGAACAAACATTTTATTCTTCTCCTGAAGGATTGTTCACCATTAGTTCAGTATATCCTTTTAATCTTGAAGAAGGTACCTGTAAGGTAGAGGAATCCTCTCTTACCTTTGATCATACAATCAATGAGCAGGAAGCCCAGGAATATCATGAGTTTGCTGAAAAAGCAGGTAAGTCAAATCATGACCTCACTGACAGGTTGGAGGAAACCTATGAAATAGGTCAACCAGAAGTTTTTCCAGGGTTTATGGAAATGGTCCAGCAACAAATCTCATTAGCTGATGGATGCTCCAATGACCCAGAGCGACAACAACTAAAGGAAGTTCTCTTAGAATTCAAGGATATCTTTGCTAAAGATTCCTTTGATTGTGGTCTGACTGACATACACATTGCTAGGATTCAGACTGATCCTGAGGCACCTCCCGTTTATATCAAGCAATATCGTCTTCCACTAGCTTGTTACGACTCGCTAGCGGAAATAATCCAAAATCTCAAGGAGAGAGGTATTATAAGACCAGTACACAGTTCTTATAACAATCCTATTCTTGGAATTCTTAAACCGAATGGTCAATGGCGTTTATGTGCTGATCTTCGTCAGCTAAATAAACGTGTATATATGTCCGGCTGGCCCGTGCCATATATAGACCAATGCTTGGTACAAATGCAAGGCGCTAGGATCTTTACCACCTTAGATTGCGCTCAGGGATATTGGACCATCAAAGTGAGCCCTGAAGATCAATACAAATTAGCCTTTACTTTTGGTAAAGAACAGTTTGCCTGGACTAGACTACCGTTTGGGTACATAAATTCAGGTCATGAATTTGCTGTATTTTTACATAAGGCTATGCCTGATGCCACAGAAAGAGGAAATTTAACTTATGTAGATGACATTTTGATGAAAAGTACTTCATTTGACCAGCATATTCAAGAAATTAGGCATGTACTGAATCAGTTGAAAGAGGCAGGTGTGAAAATTTCTTTACAGAAAGCCCAGTGGTGTCGAACTAAGGTAAATTTCCTTGGACATGAGGTTACCTGTGAAGGCCTGAATCCCCAGAAGAAAAAGGTGGAGGCTGTTATGAAATCTAAAACGCCTACCAACATTAGTGAATTAAGATCATTTCTGGGTATGATGAATTACTCCCGTAAATTCATTGATAACTATGCTGAGATTAGTAAACCATTGCTGACATTGTTAAAGAAAGGTGTACCCTGGACATGGGGGGAGGATCAGGAACAAGCTATGTCTGAGCTTAAAAGGAGACTCACCCAAGCCCCATGTCTAGCTTATCCCGAGGGGGGTAAACCCTTTTATCTGGAAACTGGTTTTACAAATCTTAGTATTAGTGCTGTCCTATGCCAAAAACAAGATAAATTGCATAAAGTTATAGCTTATGCAAGTAAATCACTGTCACCAGTAGAAATAAAGTTTAGCAACTGTGAAAAAGCTTTACTAGCCACAGTCTGGGCGCTTCAAAACTTTAGAAGTTTTGTACAGGGTGAGAAAATCATTGTTGAAACGGCCCATCAACCCCTACAATATCTACAGAGTGATAAAATTAGGGATGGTAACTTGTCTAACAGCAGGATCACTGCTTGGACCTTGTCTTTACAAGGATGGCCGTTGGAAGTTCAGTATAAGCAAAATAAAAAGTGTCCAGTAGCCCAAGGACTTGCTGAATTGCATAATTGCGCTGCTAATTCTCAAACGGAAGAACTGATAGATGATTTTCTAGAGGAACAAAAATCTTCCCCTTACAAAGTGTATGAAGACGACTATTGCTCTCTACTCCCCTGTGCGTACATAGATGGTTGTGCTTACCATGCCATTGTAGGGGATGAAAGAAAACTAGTGGCAGGAATTGGAATTACGTGGATAGATGGGTGCCCGAGTATTTCAATAGGTTATAGTATTGGTGCTAAGAGTAGCCAGGTAGCCGAATTAGCAGCTGTCTACCAAACCGTTAAAATTGCTATAGAGCACAATATAAAGGAATTCGTCATTGTTACTGATTCAAATTATGTGCGGAACAGCTTTGTAGAATATATGCCCACATGGAAGAGGAGTCATATGTTACGGTCCAATAACAAACCAGTGAAACACGCCAAGTTGTTTTGTGCCATAGATGAGCTAGTCCGACATAATGATCTAACCATTTATTGGAAAAAGACTAAAGGTCATTCCAAAACCCAAAATAAAGATAAAGAGGGTAATGACCTAGCTGATAAACTAGCTAAACAAGGAGCCATAAGTGGTGATCATGTGAATATAGATCATTTACTAGAGATGATTCCCATTGACGCTATCACTAGACAACAAACTAAGGCCCAAACTGAAAATAGTATAGTTCAGTGGAGCCAAGAATCTTCTAGTGAGGATCTGATTAAAAGCCAGAAGGAAGATCTTATATTGGGAATCTTCTATAAACATATTGAGGATCCTAATAATAATCCCATATCGGAGGATAATTATACCCAAAAAGAAGACCTCCGATTACTTATGAAATCCAAATCCCAATTTAGTATTCAGGATGGGTTATTAATGAGAACCTCTAAAAATGGTATTCAGCAGTGGGTAGTTCCTACTACATTTAGAGGTTTAATGTTACAGCATGCCCATGATGCACCTACAGCTGGTCATCGTGGAGAAAAGATTACATATGAGTCACTACGTGATTATGCCTACTGGCCTCATATGTTAAAGGATGTCCAAAGTTATTGTCAAGGTTGTTTGGTATGTGCGCAATTTCAACCGCAAGGTCCTAAACATCGTGCTCCACTTCAGAAGAAAGGTTTTTCATTACCATGGTCTGACATCCAAATCGATTTTATTGGTCCTGTTACCCGGTCATCCCGAGGAAATAAATACATGTTAACCGTCACTTGTGTGTTTACAAAATGGGTAGAGTGTCTACCGGCCCGCAATAACACAGCCGAGACCTGTGCATTTTTGTTGATTAACCATGTATTTTCCAGATTTGGGTTACCATTAAGGATTGATTCAGATCGTGGATCACACTTTGTAAGTGAGGTAATGGCGAAGATGTGGAAGATGTTGGGTGTGAAGAGAAAATTACACATTGCTTATCGTCCAACATCTAGCGGATCCGTTGAGCGCTATAACCAGTCTATTGTCAACATCCTTAAGAAATATGTTAAGGAGTCGGGTAAAGACTGGGATATAAGGTTACCATTAGTACTCATGGCCATTAGAGCTACTCCAAGTACGGCTACCCAGATGTCACCTTTTGAGCTGATGACAGGAAGAAGAATGGTACTTCCTCAACATCTGTTGTATCGCACATCAGATCATAACCTGATCAATGCAGCCACGACACATCAGTATGTGGAGGACCTTCGTAAGTATCTTCAACACGCGTTTGCTTTCGCGCAGAAGAATCTTGAGAAAGCCGCCGTAAGTAACAAAACTTATTATGACTTGAAAACGACCAAAAAGGAATATGAGGTAGGAGATAGAGTGTATCTCTATAACTTTGCCCGGGATCGGGTAAAAGAAAGAAAATTTCTCCCATCATGGAAAGGTCCGTATGATGTAATTGATAAAATATCACCTGTAGTTTATAAGGTGAAAATTAATACCAAAGATGGTTTCATCGAGAAATGGGTCCATGTAAATCAATTGCGAGTATGTCATCCAAGATCAGAACTGAGAATCATAGAAGATGACGCTGAATAAGAGAATGAATAAGGATGCGTTAATCTGATTTCTCTCAGTTCACAGATGTTCCAATTCTGGGGTTTCCATATAAAGCATTTTACATAGCAACGCTAGGGAAACTGTATATCTCAAAAGAAAAAAAAGAAATAAATATATATATATATATATACTGTATTCATACTTTCATTTTCCTTTATAGAAAAAGGACGGGCGGAACCAGACGTGATTCCTGGCGATGATGATGACAACAAAGATACAGATATCGTGCAGATGGTGTTGATGCAAGAGGTCCAATTAAAGACGGAACTAATCATCAACCCGAATCTACAGTCGTGTTTCAGATGTCCCAGGATTGTGAATGATGGCTAGGAAGATTATATTTCAAGAATCTTTGCGAAACTGGATCCAAGGACATTCATTGGATGAAGATACCGGATATCACCATTTTAGCTTGGGAAAGGAACCAAATTGGTACATTATGCATGAGAACAAAGTCACAGCAATAATGGCATGATTGGTGCCAAGTTTTGCATTTTTCTCACATGCTAAAACCATTGGACACAGAATCTCTGTGATAATATACTTTTCCAGGATTGACGTTATGATGCGATAAAAGACTCAGATACAATATTGATGAACATGAAAATTCTTCCGACCTTCTCCCAGTTAGGTCTTAAGGGGATCCTTGACTAACGTGGGAAGAAGGGGGGGGATTTGTCAGAACTATTGAGTATGAATAAAGTCCATAATTATAAGGCCTATATAAGTGAATGGACATGAGCCTAAGGGACAACCATTTTGTCTTATTTTAAGGCAGAGTGAATTCAGGATTTTTTTTTACTCTGAAATTGCTAACCTAAGGTTTACGATATATACCAAAGTGTTTACCTAAGTCTGTTTTGTGAGAAGGAGATGTCCCAAGGTCTAATGAAATGTGATGGCCTAGATAAGACAATGTATTTGAATTCTGATGATTTTAGTAAATAGAAAGACTCTAATCTTTCTTTGTGATTTTTATATTAATCAATATAGGAGTAGATTGATTTTATATAATCAATTTTAATAGGTGTGCTGAATATATAGTATATATATAAGAGTATAGTCCTCATAGATATATTCAATTGTAAGATTAGAAATGAGGTATAAACTCCTCTGTCATGTTTAGAATCTGTCTCAGTGGAACACACAAATTAATTATTTCTTTCCTGGAATGGATGTGGACACAGGTAATCATGAACAAACCCTGTCTCATCCAAGAACAATGAATTGAGATAGCCATATTTATTTTGATTTAATCAAGTCTGGTCAAAAGACTTAAGGATACACAAGTTAGTTGACCAAGTATAAAACTCATTGTCTCTTTAAGATCTTCTCAAGGTTTGTCTGAAACCTTAGATTACATGTTAGTGCTATTATATATGAATAAGAGAAATAAATGAATGCTTCGATTTTTTTTTGTATGGAATACTAGTGCCATCTAGTGTTAGGGTAACAAAGATCTAGGGTATATTTTTCCCTAGAGGGAGGTTCTATTAATTATAAAGTGAGGTCACTAGTTAATGATAAAACTTGGCCAAGCCCTTTCTAAGGGAGGATAAAAAGATGGTATGGGCTGACAGGTCGATCTCGCTCTCTCTCTGGACATCATCTTGACCATCTTGCCAGTCATTGGAAGCAGCCATCTTAGAACCATTGAAACTGATTTCTGCTAGCTGACATTTTGGTATAGTATAACCTTACCTATATTTTATAGGATAATTAATTAATATAATACATATCTATAGATATATTCAATTAACCATACTTTGTGTATAGTATCTGTTTTGGAATAAGATTGGGGTGTACCTGCAGCATCATCCTGAAAATTAATCCAATACAGGGAGATTAAAAATATACTAGTGAAAACACGGTATTATCTCCAAGGAACTGAATTCAGTTCTAGACCAGTATGGTTGATAATATATATATATTTATATAGATAAAAGATAAACCAGATTTGGGTTTAATCGGACATTTGTCGGCTGAGAGAAATCAAGTATTAAATTGACTTTTAAAATAAGTGAGGGGTATTATTATAAGAAGGCATAATTGTGTGTATATATATATATGTTCTCAATTATTTTTGTCTTTACCACTATTTTGCATATCATTGAGTGAATTTTATTACCGCCAATTTTATTATATATATTATTTTGCACTATAAATTGTATTAATAAATTACATATATATTTTGTCTGTAACTGGGTTTTGTCTTCAATTCAACGCAGATCACGAGCTTGTTTTAGCTTGATATTTATGATAATAAGTTAGAATCTCCTTTATTGCCGATTTTAATTTATTCACATAAATCATATAGACTGTCAATCGGAGACAGCATAAATATTCCGACAGTAGCCCCGCAAAAAAAATAGAACACATCCTACTCTTGTCCGTTTTAGGCATTGTTACAATTGATCCGCAAAAAAAAAAAACAATGGAATATGGATGTCCTCCGTTTTGCAGACCGCAAAACACATACGGTCGTGCGCATGTAGCCTAAGAGTTAGGCCTCATGCACACGACCAACTGTAGTTATGGTCACAGTTTTTACGGCTCGGGTGTGGACCCATTCACTTCAGTGGAGCCGCAAAAGATGCGGACAGCACTCTGTGTGCTGTCCGCTTCCGGTGCTCCGTTCCGTGGCCCCGCAAAAAAAATATAGCATGTCCTATTCTTGTCCGTTTTGCGGACAAGAATAGGCACGTCTACAATGGGCCGCCCATTCCATTCCGCAAATTGCGGAAGGCACACGGGCGGCTTCCGTTTTTTTTTGCAGATCCGCAAAAAACAGCACGGTTGTGTGCATGAGGCCTTATATAGTGGAAGGAGCAGGGTCCCCAACAGCACAGAGGATTTCAGGAGAGAACTGTGCTGATCTTGTGGAGGTCATTGGCTGAGAGTTAGGCCTCATGCACACGACCGTTGTTCCGTTTTCTGTTTTTTTCCACGGACCCACTGACTTTCAATGGGTCAGTGGAAAAATCGAAAAATGCTCCGTTTGGCATCCGCGTCCGTGATCTGTGTTTCCAGTCCGTGAAAAAAATATGACCTGTCCTATTTTTTTCACGGACAACGGTTCACGGACCCATTCAAGTCAAAGGGTCCGTGAAAAATCACGGCTGCACACAAGATTGTCATCCGCGTCCGTCATCCGTGTCCGTTTTTTCCTATCATTTCAAAGGCAAACTTGAATTTTCTTTTCATTTTTCATGTCCATGGATCCTCCAAAAATCAAGGAAGACCCACGGAAGAAAAAACGGACGCGGATCACGGAACAGCGGAAACCGTTTTTGCGGACCGCAAAAAAAAAACGTCCGTGTGCATGAGGCCTTACACAGTGGAAGGAGCAGAGTCCTCCCAGCAGCACAGAGGATTTCAGGAGAGGAGTGTGCTGATCTTCTGGGAGGTCACACACTGAGAGTTACGTAGCAGGACGAGCAGGGTCCTCAGCAGCACAGAGTATTTCAGCAGAGCAGTGTGCTAATCTTGTGGAGTATAAAAGTATTGCAAGAAAACTAAAACTCTGTAATCACTATGATCTCGTGGTGCAGATCTGACATATAAAAGATTACTCACTGACCCCAGTTAGGGAGTTCATTGCTGGTTTTTGGTATTGGGGCTCATCCTCTGCTCCTCAGTAGAGCACACCCTGTGGGAAGTGATATACATACTGCACATATTGCCCGCTGCCATCATATAGCCGCCATCCCTCTTCAGCTGGGCCATTTCGCCATGGGGGTCTGCCCTCGTAGGTGAAGAAGCACCCGCCTGCCACAAGATTGACAGAGCCGGACACTTAGACCAGCGCGGAGAATTCCCTGCCCGCACCGCTGCTCCGATTAACTAACGCAGAGCCTGTGTCCTTGCTCTGCTACTCGGAGCAGCGGCGCGGGCAGGAAATTGTCATCGCCGTGCTAATTCTTCGTCCCTGTCAATCTTGCGACAGGTGGGTCCTTCTTCACCGGCGGGGACAGCCCTCCACGGGGAGAAAGGCCCGGCTGATGAGGAAAGTTGATTTGTCCTCACTACTCTGAGCTCTTCCATTTGCTGTTCTTTAATGTTGGTGATTGAGGTTCTCAGTGGCATCTATCATTGCTGGCACTAGGGGGCGCCATTCTCCCATACTGCCAATATTGAGGCTCTACCCTCATCCATGATCCCGATCACAGGGCTTTCCTATGCATTATCTGGGCTCTTTTCCACTCTTGTATAAAGCTGAGAGGCACACCGCGTCGCCGGCGCCGGCAGCAGCCGTGGCGGTATTATTATTTACTTGTGATATATGGCGGTAGTGTCTGTACACAGCAGGACAGGGTTGGCGCCTTTGATTTGTTTCGGATTGGCTGCAGCGATCATATGTCCGTGTCAAAGTGTCATCGCTGGAGTCCAGCGGGGGACAGGGGAGGAGGCGGAGGATTGGTGAGGTCAGTTTATTTTACATTACTGTAAGCTTTCCGGTGCCCAGAGCAAAATCTCTTCCCAACAGAAATCCACCACATTTTTCATGGAGCCACCACTAGGGGGAGCTCGGTGCAAAGAGATTTTTACAGTTTCCGTAGACTTCAGTGGTAACTATAAATTCCTATGTGGTAGTGAGCTGCCAGTTTTATCATATACTGTATGAGGGGAAGCAGGAGACGTAGAGCTTTAAGGGGAGAGGAATCGGTGTTTCTATTGTATGCCACTTATCCGCCCAGAAATATTAATAAAGCATCCTTCTGTTTTTTCCATCAGGCAGAACTATTTTTTATATTAAAACTTTCAACCAAATCTCAATAAGTTTTGCTATGGGACCCTACAAGATCTGTGCACTCCCCTGCTGGTGCCCCCTTCTGAACAGGTCAAGCTCCCTTAAAGGGGTTGTCCCACGAAAATTATTCTACAGTATTAAAACCAGCACCTGGATGGATCTGAATTCTTCTTTAATTGCATGTAATTAAAAATTTAGTATAGCCTCTGAGTTATTCAATAAAATGTATCTGTATAGTGCCACCTGTAAGTATAGAATATTTAAAAGAAGAAAAACTGCTACAAGAGGACATAGTTTTAAATTAGAGGGGCAAAGGTTTAAAAGTAATATCAGGAAGTATTACTTTACTGAGAGAGTAGTGGATGCAGGGAATAGCCTTCCTGCAGAAGTGGTAGCTGCAAATACAGTGGAGGAGTTTAAGCATGCATGGGATAGGCATAAGGCCATCCTTCATATAAGATAGGGCCAGGGGCTATACATAGTACTTAGTATATTGGGCAGACTAGATGGGCCAAATGGTTCTTATCTGCCGACACATTCTAGGTTTCTATGTTTTTTTTTTCTCTTATTTTCTTGTCCTGCTCACTGAGGCCGCACATGCTCAGTTTTATCCTTCAACTGCGTCCAGAGCTGTGATAGGGAGAGCTGAGACACGTCTCCTGAGCTGTGATAGAGAGAGCTGAGACACGTCTCCTGAGCTATGATAGAAAGAGCTGAGACACGCCTCCTGAGCTGTGATAGGGAGAGCTGAGACACGCCTCCTGAGCTGTGATAGGGAGAGCTGAGACAGGCCTCCTGAGCTGTGATAGGGAGAGCTGAGACACGCCTCCTGAGCTGTGATAGGGAGAGCTGAGACACGCCTCCTGAGCTGTGATACGGTGAGCTGAGACACGCCTCCTGAGCTGTGATACGGAGAGCTGAGACACGTCTACTGAGCTGTGATGGTGTCACGGACGGTGTACAGGAAACAAGGCAAAGCAACATGCATAAATGACTCGCTGGATCCAAAAGCTAAGGAACCAAGGGAGACCCCTGCAGAAGACCTGGCAATTTCCCTGGCTGCTCAGCCTATGCAAAGATCCTAATGGTGGAGGTTTGCATATCCAGGAACCTTGACTATAAAGCCCTGAGCACCCTACAATAGTGAGGGGACACGACCACCGGCTCCCTACACAAGATACGGAGGGAGTCAGGGTCACCTGGGATCCAGCAAACAGAAAATAACAGATAAAGGTACAACACTTAGCTTTGTAGCAAACAGGAGAACAAAGTCAGCATGCACACACACTCCAGGAAGTAGTATAAGCCGCCCAGAAAAGCATTTTGGGGAGGAATTTAAAGGGAAGCAATTAGTCCAACACATGACAGCTGAGAGAGGCTAACGAGAGGAGGAACTGAATACCACAACACAGAAACTCAAGGAGGAGGTTCTGAAAGGCCTCTGTCAGAGCTTCTCAGCTGTCTGGTTGTGACAGATGGGGAGAGCTGAGACACGCCTCCTGAGCTGTGATAGGGAGAGCTGAGACACGCCTCCTGAGCTGTGATAGGGAGAGCTGAGACACGTCTCCTGAGCTGTGATAGAGAGAGCTGAGACACGCCTCCTGAGCTGTGATAGGGAGAGCTGAGACTCGCCTCCTGAGCTGTGATAAGGAGAGCTGAGACTCGCCTCCTGAGCTGTGATAGGGAGAGCTGAGACACGCCTCCTGAGCTGTGATAGGGAGAGCTGAGACACATCTCCTGAGCTGTGATAGGGAGAGCTGAGACACGCCTCCTGAGCTGTGATAGGGAGAGCTGAGACACGCCTCCTGAGCTGTGATAGGGAGAGCTGAGACACGCCTCCTGAGCTGTGATACGGAGAGCTGAGACACGCCTCCTGAGCTGTGATACGGAGAGCTGAGACACGTCTCCTGAGCTGTGATCGGGACAGCTGAGACACGCCTCCTGAGCTGTGATAGGGAGAGCTGAGACACGTCTCCTGAGCTGTGATAGGGAGAGCTGAGATACGCCTCCTGAGCTGTGATAGGGAGAGCTGAGACACGCCTCCTGAGCTGTGATAGGGAGAGCTGAGACACGCCTCCTGAGCTGTGATACGGAATGCTGAGACACGCCTCCTGAGCTGTGATACGGAGAGCTGAGACACGCCTCCTGAGCTGTGATGGGGAGAGCTGAGACACGCCTCCTGAGCTGTGATACGGAGAGCTGAGACACGCCTCCTGAGCTGTGATAGGGAGAGCTGAGACACGCCTCCTGAGCTGTGATAGGGAGAGATGAGACACGCCTCCTGAGCTGTGATAGGGATAGCTGAGAAACGCTTCCTGAGCTGTGATGGGGAGAGCTGAGACACGCCTCCTGAGCTGTGATAGGGAGAGCTGAGACACGCCTCCTGAGCTGTGATAGGGAGAGATGAGACACGCCCCCTGAGCTGCAGCAGAAAGGACACTTCCCTTGAGCTGTCAGCTTGATATAAATCTAGCAGAGCAATGAATGATGATATCTTTGGATCCATGTGAGGTACAGGACTGGTTCTAGCTTTGCTAGAGATTGTCGTGTCCTGTATGATGTCTGATTTTTACATTAGTTATGGGATGATTCCTTTAAGACACTGAAGCTGTCTGTGTAGGACCGCAGCCCCATGGGAAAGCAGCAGGAAACCTTGCACAGCGCCCACCCAAACCCGCACTATGGCTGCCATACTTCAGTCCAGCTGCCTGTCTCTCCATAGACTCCCTGCGCTCCTCACCTAGAAACCCGTCTGCATTGATTATCGCTCGTTATCAGTCCGCAGGACCTTCCAGTCTGATTTCATTTCGCTGCCTCTTCTAATCACAGTGTCATCTCGTCCAGCGGTAAATGGACCGCACAGGTTTTAATTTAGAAGAGCGTAGATTTCTGTGTGATCGGAGACTGATATGTCGCTGTCTGCCAGGCATGCAAATACCGCCGGGTGCCGCCTGCGTGGAATCGGCTTCAGTGGTGACTTTGCTGTGTTGAGAGATAAGTGAAGATGACAATCTCCTGTTATAAAGCCGCCCCCCCCCCCCACAAACACAAACACTTTGAACAAGGCAAACAGGTTGTATTTGGGATCCGCCATTGTCTTAAAGGGGCAAGATACAGTTTTGTAAAGTGTGCCAGATTTCCAAGATCAGCGCACACCTCCGCTAAAATACTCTACATACCCCTCAGTTTCTGACTTTTCACTAGTCTCCATTCTGCTCCTCACATAAAGGCCCTGCAGCTCTGTGCTCCATAACATCCTCATATAAGATTGCCCCTCCAAAATCAGCACACTCCCCCCCTGAATTACTCTGTGCTGCTGTGAGTGTTGCTTCTTCCACTATATAGACCTCAGTTTCTAACCTCCCACTTGTCCCACTTTCTTTTCTTTGCATCATGTCCCTACAGCCCCGTCCTCACTAATAACCTTCCTTGAGAGGACTAGTCAGTTCCTAACACAAAATCAGTACATTTCTACCATTAAATACTCTGTGCTGCTGTGAACCTTGCTCCTTTCCCTATATAAATCTCCCCAACCCCCACTCCATTTTCCTCCTTCCATCACATGCCCCTGCAGCCCCGTCCTCACTATCCTTACATCAAAATACGGCTACATTCACACGTCAGTATTTTCCTATATCCCGATTTTCGGTCAGTTTTTTGCGGATCCGTTGTTCCTGAAAATGTTTCCGTATGTCATCCGTTTTTTGCGGATCCGCAAAAAACGGAAACATGTATTAAGTTCAATAATCAAATAAAGTTGTTTGGATTTCTTTGAAAAAAAATTGAAAAAATGTGTTTCCAGGAACGGATTCCGCATAAAACGGATGACATACGGAATGACATCCGAATGTCTTTCGTTTTTTGCGGATCCATTGACTTTGTATTGTACCAGGATCCGAATTTTGCGGACAAGAATAGGACATGTTTTATATTTAAACGGACATGCGGAACGGAACAACGGAAACGGACAGCACACATTGTGCTGTCCGATTTTTTCCAGGACCCATTGAAAATGAATGGGTCCAGATCTGGTCCTGATCTGTTCCGCAAAAAACGGAACAGATCAGGAATGAAAAAACGGACGTGTGAATGGACCCGACTGGTCACTTTACCCTACAAAATCAGCACACTCCTCCCCAGAAATCCTCTGCTTTCCATTTGCACCTTAAAAAAGTTACATGTGGAACAAATTTTGTACGCAGCTCTCATGAAATAGAAAAAAAACTTCTAGCAGTTTGACCGTTTTTTTTTTACATATTTGTGCTTAAAGGGGTTTTCTGGGACTTAAATAATGGTGAGCAATCCTCAGATCAGTGGGCGTCCGATGCGTGGCACTCCAAAAGATCAGCTGTTCGAAGGGTCTGCAATGCTTGGCCTCTTCATAGTGAATAGAGCGCAGCGCCGCCCATTGTATAGTGGCTGTGCTTGGTATTGCAGTTTAGTCCTATTCACTTGAATGGGACTGAGCTGCACAAAGGCCACGTAATCAATGGACAGGACATCACAGGCCGAGGAGAATCAAGGACCCCACCGATCAGATATCGATGACCTATTCTGTGGATAAGTCTTGAATATTTAATTCCTGTAAAATGTCTGAGCATTCTATTCTATTCTATTCTTTTTAATGTAAAAAGGGTTTTTCTGGGGGCTTTAATAATAAGCCTTCAATATCTGATCGGTGGGGGTCCGACAGCAATCCGCTGTAACGCTACAGAGAAGGCCACATCCCTCCATTGATTTCTAGGCACAGCGCCATAAAGGTGGTAGTGGCTGTGTCAGGTATTGCTGCTTAAGTGAATGGGACTGAGGCGCAATACCAGTCCCAACCACAACTAAATATGTGGCGCTGTGCCTAAGCAATGTAGGGCTGTGGCCTCTCTCTAGCGTTACAGCTGATTGCTGAGGGGTACAGGGGGTCGGACCCCCACTGATTTAGATATTGATTATTATGGTCTTTGCACAATGCACAAGCTTCTGAAATATGGGAAATGTTGCATCAGGTCCTGGGTGACTGGCGGTGGCCCGACATCCTTGTAGAACAAGGGAATTACAGCTGGCGGCGCGGCGTCCCCTCCTCTCCCCATTACTGGGAGACATGACATATACCTTGGAAAGAGCTGCTTGACAAACTGACTGCGAGCCTGGCGGGGTGGAGGGTTAAAGAGGCTAATTACACATCTAATAAGTTAATTACGGCTTTGTGCTGTCTCGTGAGCTGTCTACATGTTATATAAGCCTGGGATTATAAGACGGCTCGGAGTCTCTCGTGAAAGCAGCGGGATCTCATTTAAGGAGAGCAAATTTAAGAATTATGTCCCATTAGCAGAGCTAATTAATTCCAAACTCCGAGAGGACGACAGCTCCAAGATCACAATGAAACACTGGTAATATCTCCCGCCTCTGACTACGGGAACTATTAAAGGCGAACTCCACTGGGGTGACTGCATGCTCGGGGTCCTCCGGGCCTCACTCCTCGGCAGGGCCCAAGCTTATTTATTGTCTTGAAACCTTCCTTAGTGCATTCTGCAGAGTTTTACTTCAGGCTTCCTTGACTTCCTATCTGGGTGACTACCAGATTACACCATGTAGCTAGATAGAACTGCATTGGTTACAAAGCAGATCAGTCATAGGCAGGGGCGAGACAAAGGCCTGAGGTGGCCCAATGGTCCGGACGCCACACAGTAGGCACCAGTATTATCATTGGCACATGGTAAAGGTTGGGCCCTGCGACAGATTTTGCACTGATGCCCAAGTTAGGCCCGTGTTCATCACCTGTAAAAGGGGGTTGTCTGGAACTGGAACTATTGTATCCTTAAAGGGGTTGTCCCATCTCAGACAATGGGGGCATATCGCTAGGATATGCCCCCATTGTCTGATAGGTGTGGGTACCGCACCTATATCGAGAACGGAGCCCTGAAAGTTGTGGAGGGTGCACTGCGCATGAGCAGCTGCCCTCCATTAATTTCTGTTGGGCCACCAAAAACAGCAGAGTGTTGGCTTCGCCTTTTCCATCGGGCCCATAGAAGTGAATGGGAGTGGTGGCCATATATATTTGGACACTGACACAAATTTAGTTTTTATTACCTTTTTACTAAAACATATTCAAGTTATAGTTATATAATGGACAAGGACATAAAGTCCAGACTTTTAGCTTCCATTTGAGGTTATCCACATTAAAATTGGATGAAGGGTTTAGGAGTTTCAGCTCCTTTACATGGGGCACCCTGTTTTTAAAGGGACCAAAAGCAATTGACAATCGACTCTTGGCTGTTTCGTGGCCAGGTGTGGGCAATTCCTTCATTATTTCATTCTCAATTAAGCACATAAAAGGCCTGGAGTTGATTTGAGGTGTGCTGCTTGCATTTTGGAGATTTTGCTGGGAAGTAAACATGCGGTCAAAGGAGCTCTCCGTGCAGGTAAAACAAGCCGTCCTTCATCTGCAAAAACAGAAAAAAAACATCCGAGACATTGCTACACTATTAGGGCTCATGCACACAACCGTATCTATTTTGCGGTCCGCAAAAAACGGATCTGCAAAAAATATGGATGACGTCCATGTGCATTCCATATTTTGCAGAACGGAACAGCTGGCCCCTAATAGAACAGTACTATCCTTTTCCGTAATGTTCTATTTTTTTTTTTGCGGACCCATTGAAATGACTGGTTCTGTATACGGTCTGCAAAAAAACTGAATGGACACGGAAATAAAATATGTTCGTGTGCATGAGCCCTTAGGAGTGGCAAAAATCTACAGTTTGGTTCATCCTGAGAAAGAAAGCAAGCACTGGTGACTTCAACAATGCAAAAAGACCTGGACGCCCACGGAAGACACCAGTGGTGGATGATCACAGAATAATTACCACGGTGAAGAGAAACCCCTTCACAACAGCCGACCAAGTGACCACACTCTCCAGGATATAGGCGTATTAATATCCAAATCTACCATGAAGAGAAGACTGCATGCAAGTAATACAGAGGGTTCACTGCACGGTGCAGCCAATCATCAGCCTCAAGAATAAGAAGGCCAGATTGGACTTTGCTGAAAAACATCTTAACCACTTCAGCCCCGCTAGGTGAAACCCCCTTCATGACCAGAGCACTTTTTACACTTCGGCACTACACTCCTTTCACCGTTTATCGCTCGGTCATGCAACTTACCACCCAAATGAATTTTACCTCCTTTTCTTCTCACTAATGGAGCTTTCATTTGGTGGTATTTTATTGCTGCTGACATTTTTACTTTTTTTGTTATTAATCAAAATGTAACGATTTTTTTTGCCAAAAAATGACATTTTTCACTTTCAGCTGTAAAATTTTGCAAAAAAAACGACATCCATATATAAATTTTTCGCCAAATTTATTGTTCTACATGTCTTTGATAAAAAAAAAATGTTTGGGCAAAAAAAAAAATGGTTTGGGTAAAAGTTATAGCATTTACAAACTATGGTACAAAAATGTGAATTTCCGCTTTTTGAAGCAGCTCTGACTTTCTGAGCACCTGTCATGATTCCTGAGGTTCTACAATGCCCAAACAGTAGAAAAACCCCACAAATGACCCCATTTCGGAAAGTAGACACCCTAAGGTATTCGCTGATGGGCATAGTGAGTTCATAGAACTTTTTATTTTTTGTCACAAGTTAGCGGAAAATGATGATGATTTTTATTTTTTTTATTTTTCTTACAAAGTCTCATATTCCACTAACTTGCGACAAAAAATAAAAAATTCTAGGAACTCGCCATGCCCCTCACGGAATACCTTGGGGTGTCTTCTTTCCAAAATGGGGTCACTTGTGGCGTAGTTATACTGCCCTGGCAATTTAGGGGCCCAAATGTGTGAGAAGAACTTTGCAATCAAAATCTGTAAAAAATGGCCGGCAAAATCTGAAAGGTGCACTTTGGAATATGTGCCCCTTTGCCCACCTTGGCAGAAAAAAAGTGTGACACATCTGGTATCGCCGTACTCAGGAGAAGTTGGGGAATGTGTTTTGGGGTGTCATTTTACATATACCCATGCTGGATGAGAGAAATATCTTGGCAAAAGACAACTTTTCCCATTTTTTTATACAAAGTTGGCATTTGACCAAGATATTTTTCTCACCCAGCATGGGTATATGTAAAATGACACCCCAAAACACATTCCCCAACTTCTCCTGAGTACGGCGATACCAGATGTGTGACACTTTTTTGCTGCCAAGGTGGGCAAAGGGGTACATATTCCAAAGTGCACCTTTCGGATTTCACCGGTCATTTTTTACACATTTTGATTGCAAAGTTCTTCTCACACATTTGGGCCCCTAAATTGCCAGGGCAGTATAACTACGCCACAAGTGACCCCATTTTGGAAAGAAGACACCCCAAGGTATTCCGTGAGGGGCATGGCGAGTTCCTAGAATTTATTTTTTTTTGTCGCAAGTTAGTGGAATATGAGACTTTGTAAGGAAAAAAGAAAAAAAAAGAAAAATCATCATTTTCCGCTAACTTGTGACAAAAAATAAAAAATTCTAGGAACTCGCCATGCCCCTCACGGAATACCTTGGGGTGTCTTCTTTCCAAAATGGGGTCACTTGTGGCGTAGTTATAGTGCCCTGGCAATTTAGGGGCCCAAATGTGTGAGAAGTACCTTGCAATCAAAATCTGTAAAAAATGGCCTGTGAAATCCGAAAGGTGCTCTTTGGAATATGTGCCCCTTTGCCCACCTTGGCTGCAAAAAAGTGTCACACATCTGGTATCGCCGTACTCAGGAGAAGTTGGGGAATGTGTTTTGGGGTGTCATTTTACATATACCCATGCTGGGTGAGAAAAATATCTTGGCAAAAGACAACTTTTCCTATTTTTTTATACAAAGTTGGCATTTGACCAAGATATTTCTCTCACCCAGCATGGGTATATGTAAAATGACACCCCAAAACACATTCCCCAACTTCTCCTGAGTACGGCGATACCAGATGTGTCACACTTTTTTGCAGCCTAGATGCGCAAAGGGGCCCAAATTCCTTTTAGGAGGGCATTTTTAGACATTTGGATCCCAGACTTCTTCTCACACTTTCGGGCCCCTAAAAAGCCAGGGCAGTATAAATACCCCACATGTGACCCCACTTTGGAAAGAAGACACCCCAAGGTATTCAATGAGGGGCCTGGCGAGTTCCTAGAAATTTTTTATTTTTTGCATATGTTAGCGGAAATTGATTTTTTTTGGTTTTTTTCTCACAAAGTCTCACTTTCCGCTAACTTAGGACAAAAATTTCAATCTTTCATGGACTCAATATGCCCCTCAGCGAATACCTTGGGGTGTCTTCTTTCCGAAATGGGGTCACATGTGGGGTATTTATACTGCCCTGGCTTTTTAGGGGCCCTAAAGCGTGAGAAGAAGTCTGGAATATAAATGTCTAAAAATGTTTACGCATTTGGATTCCGTGAGGGGTACGGTGAGATCATGGGAGATTTTATTTTTTGACACAAGTTAGTGGAATATGAGACTTAGTAAGAAAAAACAAAAACAATAAAAAAAATTCCGCTAACTTGTGCCAAAAAAAATGTCTGAATGGAGCCTTACAGGGGGGGTGATCAATGACAGGGGGGGTGATCAATGACAGGGGGGTGATCAATGACAGGGGGGTGATCAATGACAGGGGGGTGATCAATGACAGGGGGGTAATCACCCATATAGACTCCCGGATCACCCCCCTGTCATTGATCACCCCCCTGGTAAGGCTCCATTCAGACGTCCGTATAATTTTTACGGATCCATGGATCGGATCCGCAAAACACATGCGGACGTCTGAATGGAGCCTTACAGGGGGGTTATCAATGACAGGGGGTGATCAGGGTGATCACCCCCCTGTCACGGATCACCCCCCCTGTAAGGCTCCATTCAGACATCCGCATGATTTTTTACGGATCCATGGATACATGGATCGGATCCACAAAAAACATGCGGACGTCTGAATGGAGCCTTACAGGGGGGTTATCAATGACAGGGGGTGATCAGGGTGATCACCCCCCTGTCACGGATCACCCCCCCTGTAAGGCTCCATTCAGACATCCGCATGATTTTTTACGGATCCATGGATACATGGATCGGATCCACAAAAACATGCGGACGTCTGAATGGAGCCTTACAGGGGGGTTATCAATGACAGGGGGTGATCAGGGTGATCACCCCCCTGTCACGGATCACCCCCCCTGTAAGGCTCCATTCAGACATCCGCATGATTTTTTACGGATCCATGGATACATGGATCGGATCCACAAAAAACATGCGGACGTCTGAATGGAGCCTTACAGGGGGGTGATCAATGACAGGGGGTGATCAGGGAGTGTATATGGGTGATCACCCCCCTGTAAGGCTCCATTCAGACGTCCGCATGTGTTTTGCGGATCCGATCCATGTATCCATGGATCCGTAAAAATCATGCGGACGTCTGAATGGAGCCTGACAGGGGGGTGATCAATGACAGGGCGGTGATCAATGACAGGGGGGTGATCAGGGAGTTTATATGGGGTGATCATGGGTGATCAGGGGTTTATAAGGGGTTAATAAGTGACGGGGGGGGGTGTAGTGTAGTGTGGTGTTTGGTGCGACTGTACTGACCTACCTGAGTCCTCTGGTGGTCGATCCTAACAAAAGGGACCACCAGAGGACCAGGTAGGAGGTATATTAGACGCTGTTATGAAAACAGCGTCTAATATACCTGTTAGGGGTTAAAAAATTCGGATCTCCAGCCTGCCAGCGAACGATCGCCGCTGGCATGCT
Source organism: Bufo gargarizans (assembly GCF_014858855.1). Lineage (NCBI taxonomy): Eukaryota > Metazoa > Chordata > Amphibia > Anura > Bufonidae > Bufo > Bufo gargarizans. Next base: position 371,577,009 of record NC_058085.1, on the reverse strand, counting down.
GGAGATCCACTCGCTTACCTTCCGTTCCTGTGAGCGCGCGCGCCTGTGTGCGCGCGTTCACAGGAAATCTCGCGTATCGCGAGATGACGCGTATATGCGTGACTGTGCGCCAGCCTGCCACCTCCGGAACGCACATGTGCGTTAGGCGGTCCGGAGGTGGTTAAAAAACCAGCACACTTCTTGAAGAGCGTTCTGTGGACAGATGAAACCAAGATCAACCTCTACCAGAATGATGGAAAGAAAAAATTATGGTGAAGACACGGTACAGCTCATGAACCAAAGCATACCGCATCGTCTGTAGAACATGGCGGAGGCAGTGTGATGGCTCGGGCATGCATGGCTGCCAGTGGCCCCGGGGCCCTAGTGTTTATTGATGACGTGACACAGGACAGAAGCAGCTGGATGAATCCTGGGATTTTCAGAGACAGACTGTGCGCTCAAATGCAGCCAAACTGATTGACCCGAAACATAAAGCCAAAGCAACCCAGGAGTTTATTAAAGCAAAGAAGTGAAATATTCCTGAATGGCCGAGTCACCGGATCTGAACCCAATAGAGCGTTTCACTGGGTAAAGACTAAACTTCAGACAGAAAGGGCACAAACAAACAGCAACTAAAAACCGCGGCCGTAAAGGCCGGGCATTAAAGAGGAGGAAACACAACGTCTGGTGATGTCCATGAGGTCAAGACTTCAGGCAGTCACTGCCAACAAAGGGTTTTCAACCAAATATTAGAAATTAAGATTTCATTTACAATTATTTAATTTTTCCAATTTCTTTTGAGCCCCTGAAATGAAGGGATTGAGTTTAAAAAAATGCTTTAGTTCCTCACATTTTTATGCCATCATTTTGTTTAACCGACTGAATTAAAGCTGAAAGTCTGAACTTCAACTGCATCTGAACTGTGTCTAAAATCCATTGTGGTAATGTACAGGACAGAGATTAGAAAAATGTTGACTTTGTCCAAATATTTATGGACCTAACTTGTATAAGACGGTGGGGGCACATGCTGGCAATATGCCCCCATTGTCTCAGATGAGACAACCCCTTTAATATAGGTCATCCATATCTGATTGGTGGGAGTCCACCTCCAGCACCCCTGCCAATCAGCAGATAGAAGAGACTACGGTGCTTATAGGGTTACTGCAACCTTCTCCTCGGCTAGTGACCCTTTACAGCTCAGTCCAAACACCAGGTACCAAGCATGGTCAATGTACGGCACTGTGCTTGGTATACTATGAAGAGTCCATGGCCCTCGTCCAAATGCTGTATCCATCCAGACAAGGAATTTTTGGGTAACCATTTTCAAGGGTAATGTACAGTACAGTCCTGATCAAAAGTTTAAGACCACTTGAAAAATGGCAAAAAATCCTATTTAGCATGGCTGGATCTTAACAAGGTTCCAAGTAGAGCTTCAACATGCAACAAGAAGAAATGGGAGCGAGACAAAACATTTTTTGAGCATTCAATTTAATGAAAACAACGAATAAACTGAAACAAGCTGTTTTTCAGCTGATCAAAAGTTTAGGACCACACCTCCAAAAAAAACTAAACCCCCCCAAAACAGAAATCCAACTTCCAAACATGAACTCAGTAATGAGCAGCTCCGCCATTATTTTTTATCACTTCAAAAATTCGTTTCGGCATGCTTGATGCAAGCGTTTCCATGAGATGAGTGGGAGCATTTCTCCAAGTAGTCAAGACGGCCGCACAAAGGCCATCTACTGTCTGGAACTGTTGTCCATTTTTGTAAACTTCCCTTGCCATCCATCCCCAAAGGTTCTCAATTGGATTTAGATCAGGGGAACACGCAGGATGGGTCAAAAGAGTGATGTTATTCTCCTGGAAGAAGTCCCTTGTCCTGCGGGCATTGTGTACAGTAGCGTTGTCCTGTTGAAAAACCCAGTCGTTACCACACAGACGAGGGCCCTCAGTCATGAGGAATGCTCTCTGCAACATCTGGACATAGCCAGCGGCCGTTTGACGCCCCTGCACTTCCTGAAGCTCCATTGTTCCACTGAAGGAAAAAGCACCCCAGACCATTATGGCGCCCCCTCCACTGTGGCACGTAGAAAACATCTCAGGTGGGATCTGCTTGTCATGCCAGTAATGTTGGAAACCATCAGGACCATCAAGGTTACATTTTTTTCTTATCAGAGAATAAAACTTTCTTCCACCTTTGAATGCCCCATGTTTGGTGCTCTCTTGCAAAGTCCAAACGAGCAGTTCTGTGGCGTTCAAGGAGACGAGGTCTTTGAAGAAGTTTTTTGTTTTTGAAGCCCTTCAGTCTCAGATGCCGTCTGATGGTTATGGGGCTGCAGTCAGCACCAGTAAGGGCCTTAATTTGGGTCGAGGATCATCCAGTGTCTTGACGGAACGCTAATTGGATCCTCTGGCTCAGTGCTGATGAAATTTTTTGGGGTCTTCCACTTGACTTTTTTGTTCCATAACCCTCAGGATCATTTAAAGGGCTTCTGTCACCCCACTAAACCTTTTTTTTTTGCTTACTTATAATCCCTACACTGCGATTTATGGCTACATGATCAAATTAATCATTTTGGTCCTGTAGATTTAGTTTAAAACAAGCTTTTAAAATATGCTAATTACCTTGCTACCAGCAAGTAGGGCGGCTACTTGCTGGTAGCAGCCGCATCCTCCGATCGTAAAGACGCCCCCTCCACATTGTGATTGACAGGGCCAGGGAACGGGATCGTTCTCTGCTGGCCCTGCCTGTTTGCATTTAAAATCTTGCGCCTGTGCCGCGGCCGTACCTGTATTCAATTGCCGCAGGCGCACTGAGAGGCGGCCGCTCGCTCGGCCGCTCTATCTTCAATGCGCCTGCGCCGATGACGTCACATCTACACCCGGCGCAGGCGCATTGAGGATGGAGCGGCCGCCTCTCAGTGCGCCTGCGCCAATTGAAGACAGGTACGGCCGCGGCACAGGCGCAAGATTTTAAATGCAAACAGGCAGGGCCAGCAGAGAACGATCCCGTTCCCTGGCCCTGTCAATCACAATGTGGAGGGGGCGTCTTTACGATCGGAGGATGCGGCTGCTACCAGCAAGTAGCCGCCCTACTTGCTGGTAGCAAGGTAATTAGCATATTTTAAAAGCTTGTTTTAAAATAAATCTACAGGACCAAAATGATTAATTTGATCATGTAGCCATAAATCGCAGTGTAGGGATTAGAAGTAAGCAAAAAAAAAAAAAAAGGTTTAGTGGGGTGACAGAAGCCCTTTAAGAAATTCCAAATGACTGTATTACTGCGTCCCACCTCAGCAGCGATGGCGCGCTGTGAGAGACCCTGCTTATGCAGTTCAACAACCCGACCACGTTCAAAAAGGGAGAGTTTTTTTGCCTTTGCCAACACAACGTGTGACTACCTGACAGAAAATGACAATGAATCCACATCTTTGCACAGATTTGGCCTTTTAAAGGCATGTGGTCCTAAAATTTTGATCAGCTGAAAAACAGCCTGTTTCAGTTTATTCGTTATTTTCAATTAATTGAATGCTCAAAAAATGTTTTGTTTCACTCCCATGTCTTCTTGTTGCATGTTGAAGCTCTACTTGGAACCTTGTTAACCACTTCAGCCCCGCTAGGTGAAACTCCCTTCATGACCAGAGCACTTTTTACACTTCGGCACTACACTCCTTTCACCGTTTATCGCTCGGTCATGCAACTTACCACCCAAATGAATTTTACCTCCTTTTCTTCTCACTAATGGAGCTTTCATTTGGTGGTATTTTATTGCTGCTGTCATTTTTACTTTTTTTGTTATTAATCAAAATGTAACGATTTTTTTGCAAAAAAATGACATTTTTCACTTTCAGCTGTAAAATTTTGCAAAAAAAAACGACATCCATATATAAATTTTTCGCCAAATTTATTGTTCTACATGTCTTTGATAAAAAAAAATGTTTGGGCAAAAAAAAAAAATGGTTTGGGTAAAAGTTATAGCCAGGCCTTTTTTTCTGGCGGAACGCCCCGGAACGGCGTTCCGCCACCTATTTTGACTCGCCCCGCCCCCTCATGGCCGTCCGCCCACCTCTGCAAATAAAATAACCCTGTTGTGATCAAGAGAAAATCCTATGCGATTCTGCGATCCTCTCCGGTCTCCGTACTCACAAACTCAGTAGCAGGCAGGCCGGTGCAGCAGCGCAACTCACTGACGTCATGCGCCTGCTCTGCCTGCTTCATTCATAAAGTGGGAGGAGCAGGCGCGTGACGTCAGTGAGTTGCGCTGCCGCCCGGCCTGCCTGCTACTGAGTTTGTGAGTAGTCAGAGACAGAGGGAGAGGATCGTAGAATCACAGAGGATTTCTCTTGTTGTTTAAAATGGCCTACATAATGCAGCATTATTTAATCTGTTATTAAATTAATAATGCCTACAGTGACAGTGAGCGGGGCCCGGTGTAATACAGTGACTGCACCGGGCCCCGCTGCCATTACAAGTTCAAGTTCACCAGATGCTCACAGGGGCACTGACTGTTATGGGGGGGATCTGTGGATGACACTATATAGCATAAGGTGCTATATGTAAGTCAGTGTCACCTACAGCCACAACAGTGTCACCCACAGATCCCCCCCACAACAGTGTCACCCACAGATTCCCCCCCACAACAGTGTCACCCACAGATTCCCCCCCACAACAGTGTCACCCACAGATCCCCCCCACAACAGTGTCACCCACAGATCCCCCCCACAACAGTGTCACCCACAGATCCCCCCCACAACAGTGTCACCCACAGATCCCCCCCACAACAGTGTCACCCACAGATCCCCCCCACAACAGTTTCACCCACAGATTCCCCCCCACAACAGTGTCACCCACAGATCCCCCCCCACAACAGTGTCACCCACAGATCCCCCCCACAACAGTGTCACTCACAGATTCCCCCCCCACAACAGTGTCATCCACAGATCCCCACAGCCACATCAGTGCCATCCACAGAGCCCCCATAACAGTGCCATCCACAGAGCCCCCATAACAATGTCATCCACAGAGCCCCCATAACAATGTCACCCACAGATCCCCCATAACAGTATCATCCACAGAGCCCCATAACAATGTCATCCACAGATCCCCACAGCCACAACAGTGCCGTCCACAGAGCCCCCATAATAGTGCATCCACAGAGCCCCCATAACAATGTCATCCACAGATCCCCCATAACAGTATCATCCACAGAGCCCCCATAACAATGTCATCCACAGATCCCCACAGCCACAAAAGTGCCATACACAGAGCCCCCATAACCATAACAGTGCCATCCACAGAGCCCCCATAACAATGTCATCCACAGATCCCCCATAACAGTGCCATCCACAGATCCCCCATAACAGTGCCATCCACAGAACCTCCATAACAGTGCCATCCACAGATCCCCATAACAGTGCCATCCAAAGAGCCCCCATAACAGTGCCATCCACAGAGCCCCCATAACAGTGCCATCCACAGACCAGACCACCATTAGTTCAAAACCCACCAAAAGTACACCTTTTGGTTCAAAATATTTTTTTAATTTGGCTATTCCCCACCCCTCTTGTAATTGTTCCGCTACTTGTGGGCTGTGCGGGCATGAGTTCAGTCACTTTGGTGTGCAATGCCGTCCTGCAACGCGTGATCCGCTGTAGTTCACAGGTCTCGCAGGATCACGCGCCGCAGGATGGGATTGCGCACCAAAGTGACTGAACTCATGCCCACGTAGCCCGCAAGAAGCGGATCAGTGGAACAAGTAAAAGGTGGGTGGGGGATGATCTGTGGGGTTGCCCAGACGGCTAGGCCCTTCACAGTAGTTATTAACCCCTTTCAGCAGTCCCCCATTCACTGAAGGAGGGCCTCCCCCTTCACAGTAGTTATGCCCAGATATGTGCCCCCTTCACAGTAGTTATGCCCAGATATGTGCCCCCTTCACAGTAGTTATGTCCAGATATGTGCCCCCTTCACAGTAGTTATGCCCAGACATGTGTCCTCTCACAATAGTTATTCTCCCTCCAACCTCCAAATAACCATCGTCCACTGTCCAACAGGCCCTTCTACTGTTTTTTATGACTACTTACATAGCTTCTACAATCCCTCTCTGGATTACAGGCCAGCCAGCCAGGTCCAAAGCCTGCCAGCCGCAGCCAGCAAGCCCACAGCCTGCCAGCCAGCAACCATAATTGAGGTAAGAGGAGCCAACTTGGCCTAGGTATCAGCGAGCTATGTTGTGTTGCTATATTGTGAATAGGAACCAGAGTGTTGAAGAGACCCCCCTCCAGGCCTAATTAGACTCCATTGTAGTCTCTAATGGGAGGGGATTCTTTCGAACACACTCTCTAAAGGACACTGAGATAGCCTCTGCTAGAAAGACCCCTCTACATGGCCCATTAGCCCTCAATTGTAGTCTATACTGGGGCCTGGAGGGGACTGCTTCTAACAGAGGCTCACTAATGGAGATGGAGATGGAGATTTGCAGATAGAGAAAGGAGCTGTGTGTTAGTGGGCATCCTTTTTACTTGCATCCCTGTTTTCTAAAGAGGCGATTTTAAGGGGCGGTCCTAGGGTTGGTAGAGGCGTGGCCAAGGGAGGGGGCGTGGCCAGGGGGGCGAGTTCCACCACCTTTTCTCTGAGAAAAAAAGCCCTGGTTATAGCATTTACAAACTATGGTACAAAAATGTGAATTTCCGCTTTTTGAAACAGCTCTGACTTTCTGAGCACCTGTCATGTTTCCTGAGGTTCTACAATGCCCAGACAGTAGAAACACCCCACAAAAGACCCCATTTCGGAAAGTAGACACCCTAAGGTATTCGCTGATGGGCATAGTGAGTTCATAGAACTTTTTATTTTTTGTCACAAGTTAGCGGAAAATGATGATGATTTTTATTTTTTTTATTTTTCTTACAAAGTCTCATATTCCACTAACTTGCGACAAAAAATAAAAAATTCTAGGAACTCGCCATGCCCCTCACGGAATACCTTGGGGTGTCTTCTTTCCAAAATGGGGTCACTTGTGGCGTAGTTATACTGCCCTGGCAATTTAGGGGCCCAAATGTGTGAGAAGAACTTTGCAATCAAAATGTGTAAAAAATGACCGGTGAAATCCAAAAGGTGCACTTTGGAATATGTGCCCCTTTGCCCACCTTGGCAGCAAAAAAGTGTGACACATCTGGTATCGCCGTACTCAGGAGAAGTTGGGGAATGTGTTTTGGGGTGTCATTTTACATATACCCATGCTGGGTGAGAAAAATATCTTGGTCAAATGCCAACTTTGTATAAAAAAATGGGAAAAGTTGTCTTTTGCCAAGATATTTCTCTCATCCAGCATGGGTATATGTAAAATGACACCCCAAAACACATTCCCCAACTTCTCCTGAGTACGGCGATACCAGATGTGTCACACTTTTTTGCTGCCAAGGTGGGCAAAGGGGCCCATATTCCAAAGTGCACCTTTCAGATTTTGCAGGCCATTTTTTACACATTTTGATTGCAAGGTACTTCTCACACATTTGGGCCCCTAAATTGCCAGGGCAGTATAACTACGCCACAAGTGACCCCATTTTGGAAAGAAGACACCCCAAGGTATTCCGTGAGGGGCATGGCGAGTTCCTAGAATTTTTTATTTTTTGTCACAAGTTAGCGGAAAATGATGATTTTTATTTTTTTCTCTTTTTTCCTTACAAAGTCTCATATTTCACTAACTTGCGACAAAAAATAAAAAATTCTAGGAACTCGCCATGCCCCTCACGGAATACCTTGGGGTGTCTTCTTTCCAAAATGGGGTCACTTGTGGCGTAGTTATACTGCCCTGGCAATTTAGGGGCCCAAATGTGTGAGAAGTACCTTGCAATCAAAATGTGTAAAAAATGGCCTGCAAAATCTTAAAGGTGCACTTTGGAATATGTGCCCCTTTGCCCACCTTGGCAGCAAAAAAGTGTCACACATCTGGTATCGCCGTACTCAGGAGAAGCTGGGGAATGTGTTTTGGGGTGTCATTTTACATATACCCATGCTGGATGAGAGAAATATCTTGGCAAAAGGCAACTTTTCCCATTTTTTTATACAAAGTTGGCATTTGACCAAGATATTTTTCTCACCCAGCATGGGTATATGTAAAATGACACCCCAAAACACATTCCCCAACTTCTCCTGAGTACGGCGATACCAGATGTGTGACACTTTTTTGCTGCCAAGGTGGGCAAAGGGGTACATATTCCAAAGTGCACCTTTCGGATTTCACCGGTCATTTTTTACAGATTTTGATTGCAAAGTTCTTCTCACACATTTGGGCCCCTAAATTGCCAGGGCAGTATAACTACGCCACAAGTGACCCCATTTTGGAAAGAAGACACCCCAAGGTATTCCGTGAGGGGCCTGGCGAGTTCCTAGAATTTTTTTTTTTTTGTCGCAAGTTAGTGGAATATGAGACTTTGTAAGGAAAAAAGAAAAAAAAAGAAAAATCATCATTTTCCGCTAACTTGTGACAAAAAATAAAAAATTCTAGGAACTCGCCATGCCCCTCACGGAATACCTTGGGGTGTCTTCTTTCCAAAATGGGGTCACTTGTGGCGTAGTTATAGTGCCCTGGCAATTTAGGGGCCCAAATGTGTGAGAAGTACCTTGCAATCAAAATCTGTAAAAAATGGCCTGCGAAATCTGAAAGGTGCTCTTTGGAATATGTGCCCCTTTGCCCACCTTGGCTGCAAAAAAGTGTCACACATCTGGTATTTCCGTACTCAGGAGAAGTTGGGGGATGTGTTTTGGGGGGTCATTTTACATATACCCATGCTGGGTGATAGAAATATCTTGGCAAAAGACAACTTTTCCTATTTTTTTATACAAAGTTGGCATTTGACCAAGATATTTCTCTCACCCAGCATGGGTATATGTAAAATGACACCCCAAAACACATTCCCCAACTTCTCCTGAGTACGGCGATACCAGATGTATGACACTTTTTTGCAGCCTAGATGCGCAAAGGGGCCCAAATTCCTTTTAGGAGGGCATTTTTAGACATTTGGATCCCAGACTTCTTCTCACACTTTCGGGCCCCTAAAAAGCCTGGGCAGTATAAATACCCCACATGTGACCCCACTTTGGAAAGAAGACACCCCAAGGTATTCAATGAGGGGCCTGGCGAGTTCCTAGAAATTTTTTATTTTTTGCATATGTTAGCGGAAATTGATTTTTTTGTTTTTTTTCTCACAAAGTCTCACTTTCCGCTAACTTAGGACAAAAATTTCAATCTTTCATGGACTCAATATGCCCCTCAGCGAATACCATGGGGTGTCTTCTTTCCGAAATGGGGTCACATGTGGGGTATTTATACTGCCCTGGCTTTTTAGGGGCCCTAAAGCGTGAGAAGAAGTCTGGAATATAAATGTCTAAAAATGTTTACGCATTTGGATTCCGTGAGGGGTATGGTGAGTTCATGGGAGATTTTATTTTTTGACACAAGTTAGTGGAATATGAGACTTAGTAAGAAAAAACAAAAACAAAAAAAAAATTTCCGCTAACTTGTGCCAAAAAAAATGTCTGAATGGAGCCTTACAGGGGGGGGGGGGTGATCAATGACAGGGGGGTGATCAATGACAGGGGGGTAATCACCCATATAGACTCCCGGATCACCCCCCTGTCATTGATCACCCCCCTGGTAAGGCTCCATTCAGACGTCCGTATAATTTTTACGGATCCATGGATCGGATCCGCAAAACACATGCGGACGTCTGAATGGAGCCTTACAGGGGGGTTATCAATGACAGAGGGGTGATCACCCATATAGACTTCCTGATCACTTCCCTGTCATTGATCACCCCCCTGTCACTGATCACCCCCCCTGTAAGGCTCCATTCAGACATCCGCATGATTTTTTACGGATCCATGGATACATGGATCGGATCCACAAAAAACATGCGGACGTCTGAATGGAGCCTTACAGGGGGGGTTATCAATGACAGGGGGTGATCAGGGTAATCAGGGTGATCACCCCCCTGTCACGGATCACCCCCCCTGTAAGGCTCCATTCAGACATCCGCATGATTTTTTACGGATCCATGGATACATGGATCGGATCCACAAAAAACATGCGGACGTCTGAATGGAGCCTTACAGGGGGGTTATCAATGACAGGGGGTGATCAGGGTGATCAGGGTGATCACCCCCCTGTCACGGATCACCCCCCCTGTAAGGCTCCATTCAGACATCCGCATGATTTTTTACGGATCCATGGATACATGGATCGGATCCACAAAAAACATGCGGACGTCTGAATGGAGCCTTACAGGGGGGTTATCAATGACAGGGGGTGATCAGGGTGATCACCCCCCTGTCACTGATCACCCCCCCTGTAAGGCTCCATTCAGACATCCGCATGATTTTTTACGGATCCATGGATACATTGATCGGATCCACAAAAAACATGCGGACGTCTGAATGGAGCCTTACAGGGGGGTGATCAATGACAGGGGGTGATCAGGGAGTGTATATGGGTGATCACCCCCCTGTAAGGCTCCATTCAGACGTCCGCATGTGTTTTGCGGATCCGATCCATGTATCCATGGATCCGTAAAAATCATGCGGACGTCTGAATGGAGCCTTACAGGGGGGTGATCAGTGACAGGGGGGTGATCAATGACAGGGGGTGATCAGGGAGTGTATATGGGTGATCACCCGCCTGTCATTGATCACCCCCCTGTAAGGCTCCATTTAGACGTCCGTATGCGTTTTGCGGATCCGATCCATGTATCCGTGGATCCGTAAAAATCATACGGACGTCTGAACGGAGCCTGACAGGGGGGTGATCAATGACAGGGCGGTGATCAATGACAGGGGGGTGATCAGGGAGTTTATATGGGGTGATCATGGGTGATCAGGGGTTTATAAGGGGTTAATAAGTGACGGGGGGGGGGGGTGTAGTGTAGTGTGGTGTTTGGTGCGACTGTACTGACCTACCTGAGTCCTCTGGTGGTCGATCCTAACAAAAGGGACCACCAGAGGACCAGGTAGGAGGTATATTAGACGCTGTTATGAAAACAGCGTCTAATATACCTGTTAGGGGTTAAAAAATTCGGATCTCCAGCCTGCCAGCGAACGATCGCCGCTGGCATGCTGGAGATCCACTCGCTTACCTTCCGTTCCTGTGAGCGCGCGCGCCTGTGTGCGCGCGTTCACAGGAAATCTCGCGTATCGCGAGATGACGCGTATATGCGTGACTGTGCGCCAGCCTGCCACCTCCGGAACGCACATGTGCGTTAGGCGGTCCGGAGGTGGTTAAGATCCAACAATGTAAAATATGATTTTTTGCAATTTTTTAAGTGGTCTTAAACTTTTGATCAGGACTGTATGTAACCTTCAATAACATAAAATGAATAGAATGCAAAACCTTGTTTCCTTGACTCACATTCGCGGATCCCCCCGCGGCTGTCATTCCGGTGCTTACCAGGTCCACTCTGGTCTCTACTTCCTGGTCCAGACTCATGAAGGTATAAGAGTGTCCTGCGTTACACAGATAACTCATTGATGTGAGTGGACACGGTGTAATGCTTCATTTCCCCTGTGGTGGCACTGCAGGAAAACTGAACACTTACTCCCAGGTTTCCCCACAGATCACAGCTGATGGCTGGGAATCGCGGCAGGTAGATACTTTCTTATTAGATTACTGTCAAGGGATCTTTCTAACAAATAAGGATCGTCCAAAGCAGAGGCTCTGTTCCAGATCAGTGAAGAACGCGGCATCTGAGGGGTACAATGATGGGGGGTGGCGCAATTGCCGCTCCCTGTCATTGCACCCACTACTTACAAAGAAATGCACTTCATGATGAAGTAATTCGTCACAAAGCAAATTTTTTTTTGTAACATTCGGCGAAGCAGCCGAACCTAATTTTCCAATACTTCAGTCATCTCTAATTATAACCACACATATTCATTTTCACGAACCAGATTTTCAAAGTTCTAATTTCTGTAGATGATTAGCGGGCACCATCTTGGTTGGGCTATTGTTAAGGTCTCATGCACACGACCGTTGTGTGCATCCGCGGCCGTTGTTCCGTTTTCCGTTTTTTTCTGCTGACCCATTGACTTTCAATGGGTCCGTGGAAAAATCGGAAAATGCACCGTTTGGCATACGTGTCCGTGATCCGTGTTTCCAGTCCGTGAAAAAAATAAGACCTGTCCTATTTTTTTCACGGACAACGGTTCACAGACCCAATCAAGTCAATGGGTCAGTGAAAAATCACGGATGCACACAAGATTGTCATCCGCGTCCGTGATCCGTGTCTGTGATCCGTGTCCGTTTTTTCCTATCATTTCAAAGGCAAACTTGACTTAGATTTTTTTTTCATTTTTCATGTCTGTGGAGCCTCCAAAAATCAAGGAAGATCCACGGAAGAAAAAACGGACATGGAACAACGGAAACCGTTTTTGCAGACCACAAAAAAAACGTCCGTGTGCATGAGGCCTAAGGGCATACAAAAATTTGCTTTAAGCTTGTGTGGATGTGGTTCAGTGACTTGAGTGTTGTGGTGCTTGTAACCTGACCTGGGCAGAAGTCATTGTGCAGGGAGGGGGAATAGATACGCTGTGACCATCACCTATTGTGAATGGTGGATCATATATATATATTATCTTTCATTTTCTTCCTACCTGTAATCATAATAAGATGACTTTGTTCTCTGAAGATCAGAAAGCTCAGTGGTAGAAAAAAACTTTACCTAAAGTCTAAAAATATATATTTAATAAAAAAAAAAAAACTTGGTTTAAACAATAGCTAACTTTCTGAAAATTCATTCCCTTTAAATTAAAATGTCCCTTGAAATTTTGGGAATAGTAGGGTTAAATGATTAATTTAAGGGTCCATTCAGACGTCCGTTGAATGGGTTCGAATCCGTTCCGCAATTATGCAGTACGGGTTCGGACCCATTAATTTTCAATGGAGCCGGAAAAGATGCTGTCCGCATCCGCATTTTTGGTCCACGGCCCTGAACTTCCGATCCGTGGCTCCGGGAAAAAATAGAGTTTTCCTATTCTTGTCTGCGGACAAGAATAGACATTTCTATTGGGGTGCCGGCCCGGTGTTTTGTGGATCCGCAAAACACTGCGGACGTGTGAATGGACCCTAACCCTACTATTCCAGAAATGTCACAAAAAGAAATGAAGCATAATGGAGTCGCCCTTTAATTATTGCACTAAGCGCACAATACTCCAATTTTGCTGGATTAACATTGTAGCACTGGCCCCTTGACACCTGACACAATGGCTGCCCCCTTCTCCGACGTCTCCCTGACACGTAGATGAAGCTTTAATCCCTCGGCAGCTCAATAAAGTCAATAGTGAAGTTAGGTTATCGCCGTCCGGCCCCGGCCCATTGTGTTCTGCTTCCTCAGTCATTTTCTTTTTGCTGAGGTTCCTGACTCCTAATCCCTCATTACTCAAGGATTTTATCTGCAGCGAAATCCCTCCAATGAGCTGAGACCGAAATTCTCCTCTGTTTTAATTAGACTCTATAAAGAACGACTCAATCACCGCAATCACCGCGCCATCCTATTACTGAAGTCACGGAAATTACCGACGCTTCAGATCTCACTTTATAGGCGACATCTGCCTGGAAGTTTACTGACACATAATTTATTTCCTTTGTATCAGAAAAAGATTCACATTAGTAAATAATATTACAGAATAATTACAGAAATTAATTTCCAAAAGAATTCAGTACGTCAGAGGAGTTCCCGAATATAATGGCGTGATATCTGTCATCTCCAAACATCCATCATTCATTTACTGCATGTATCGTAGTAGATGCGGGATGGTATTATACTACCGACACCGAGTATTTTTAAGCATTTTCCAATTCGTTTTCCTCAGGCAAAATTGCCCAAAAAATAGTTTTAACTGACTCTGAAAAGTCAAAAATTGTTCTGTCTTTCCTAGAGATGCGGCGATCTTGAAATTGCTAAGATATTACGGCGTGATCACAGAACCATCAAACACTTTGTTGCAAATAGTTAGAAAAAAATACGTAAATCAACTGCCAAATATTTGAGAAGAATCAAACATGAAGTGACCAGGAAGTCATTATCCTCTTGGGCCGTCATATTCCAGAACTGCAGCCTCCCCTGAGGGCCCAGAAGTACAAGGTGTCCAGTGCTCATAGACATGGCCGAGATAAGAAAGCCTGAAACCCAACCACCACTGAACAAGACGTCAAGACTGGGAGAAGAAATATCTGAAAACAGATGGATCAATGGTTTTATGGACGACTGAGATGGGGGCGACTCTTGACGGATCAGATGAATGGGCTTATGGCTGGATCAGTAATGGGCACAGAGCTTCACTTCGACTCAGACGCCAACAAGGTAGAGGTGGGGCACTGCTATGGGCTGGTATTATTAAAGATGAGCTTGTTGGAACTTTTTGTATCTAAGATGGACTCCATATCAACTCCCAAAGCAGTGAAAGCAGATCTTATATCTGGCTGTTGTGATGCCCTGGAGCAGGGGGCACTTTGATGTTTGGACATTTGTGGACATTTGTCTATTTCCCCTATGCAAAGTTAAAACTTCTTACTTTGTTTCTCTTGAAAGGGTTAACTTGCATTGTTTAATATTGTATAATTAGGGTGTGTCAATTTAGAGGAGAAAAAAAATGTGGGATTTATGTAAATTAGGGGGTCCAAAAATGTGCCTTTTGATGTGTAATATCCTAATTTAAAAGGTTTTTCGTTATTGATAAACATTTAGCTTGGTCAATTTGTGCTTGATTATAATGTATATTGAAATGTCCAAAAAAAGTGAATAAATTAATATAAACGCCACAAAAATTTGCTCAAATAGTTGTTTAATGAAGAAAAACTATTTTATTTATATTCTGTCTCGATTATCAAACACTGAAAACACATTGTAAAAAATTTTAAAAGCTTCAACCAACAATATTCATCAAATCTTGCTTCGATTCATTCCTAGACATCATTCTTCTGCTTGCTTCCTGGCCTCTAATGAATCCTTCTCGTTTCTCATGAGTTTACACTTTGCCAGAAGCCTCTGTTACTTGTTTCACACACCTCTCTATGGACTGTCCATGACATGGCCACTTTGGAACTTGCATTGGCTCTTGAACAAACTTTCGTATTTCTGATATTTTGAGTTTACAAGTAAGTGGAGGTTCAGATACTTTTTCTGACCAGTCTATCCGTTCCAAAAGTGAAGTTGCATTTGGATTTACTGCAGGTGTTTTCCTAGGCTGAACAGATAGGTCTCCTGGTGTATCATCATCTTCATTCCCTAATTCAATTATCTTCTGGACCCCTGCTTTCCTTTCTTTTTGGTCTTCCGAGCATAAAAGTGTCTGAAGCACCGTTTCACTAAATGCGAACCACGATGAACGTTGGATTGTTTGCAAAACAATATCTGCTACTGCCTTCTTCTGGGATTTTAGGAGCTTCAATTGATAAAGAATGTGGAGTGATCCTTCCACCCAAGAGAATTTCGATTTGATTGTAAACCAGCAGGGATAGTATACGCCAACAATGTATTCCACAAGCAGTTGCAGCGTCTTCAAGTTGTTGCCTTTAAGGCCATGTATTGAAACCCATATGCGAAAAATCCTATTTGCAATTGTTAACCACCGAGAGTGGCTTACAGGACCAGTTTCTAATAATGCCAGATCAGTTGGAAGTACACCTGTCCTTATGGCCTGAGTTATCCTGTAACCATAAGCCTGATCTGTAGAGAGATCTTTGACAACAGTGTCACTCAATGGAACCAAAGGCTCTGGAAAGGATATTCTGACAAATGAGGGATTGATTTCAAGTTCAGTTGCACTATACAGCATGTCGCCAATTTTACCACTCCACTTGTTGTTAGACAAAGTTTTCCCATCCAACTGTTTGATCAACTGCCGCAAAGGAAGCTCATTACTATGAAGAGCACCAACCAACCAGATGAGTTTACGATTCATCTTTACCTCAACCCAATGCATGACTCCTCCTTCACAACCAGTGTTAATATTCGTTGAGTCACCACTAGGGTTGAGCGAACCCGAACCGTAAAGTTCAGGTTGTATCGAACTTTAGGATTTTTTTCAGTAAAGGTTCGGGTTCGGATTTGGTGTTCGGCGATTTCTTAGCGCTTTTTGAAAGGCTGCAGAGCAGCCAATCAACAAGCGTTTAACTGTGTGACCTTAAAAGCCATCACAGCCATGCCTACTAATGGCATGGCTGTGATTGGCCAGTGCAGCATGTGACCCAGGGTCTATATAAGCTGGAGACACGTAGCGTCGCCCGTCACCCTGCTGTGCTTAGTGTAGGGAGAGGATGCTGCTGCTGTGAACTCAGCGATCTACATAGATTTAGTTGTGTGGGTGCAGTGCACAATCTTTTTACCCTGCCTTGAGCCCAGTGACAGAGAAAAATACCTTTTATCCGTCTGTTAGTTAGGTGGGCGGCGGCCGTGGCCATTTTATGCAAGCTCAGTGCACCAGCACAGCATATGTGCTTTTGTGACATTTAAATCCAAGCTTGAAATACTGCAATAATAATCTGGGTTTAAAAAAACACCCTTTTTAGGCAATATCCTACATCTGGTGCCTTTGCAGGATTAGTCAGTGTGCAATTTAACCACCTCCGGACCGCCTAACGCACATGTGCGTTCCGGAGGTGGCAGGCTGGCGCACAGTCACGCATCGGCGCGTCATCTCGCGAGACGTGAGATTTCCTGTGAACGCGCGCACACAGGCGCGCGCGCTCACAGGAACGGAAGGTAAGCGAGTGGATCTCCAGCATGCCAGCGGCGATCGTTCGCTGGCAGGCTGGAGATCCGAATTTTTTAACCCCTAACAGGTATATTAGACGCTGTTTTCATAACAGCGTCTAATATACCTCCTACCTGGTCCTCTGGTGGTCCCTTTTGTTAGGATCGACCACCAGAGGACTCAGGTAGCTCAGTACAGTCGCACCAAACACCACACTACACTACACCCCCCCCCGTCACTTATTAACCCCTTATAAACCCCTGATCACCCATGATCACCCCATATAAACTCCCTGATCACCCCCCTGTCATTGATCACCGCCCTGTCATTGATCACCCCCCTGTCAGGCTCCGTTCAGACGTCCGTATGATTTTTACGGATCCACGGATACATGGATCGGATCCGCAAAAAGCATACGGACGTCTGAATGGAGCCTTACAGGGGGGTGATCAATGACAGGCGGGTGATCACCCATATACACTCCCTGATCACCCCCTGTCATTGATCACCCCTCTGTCATTGATCACTCCCCTGTAAGGCTCCATTCAGACGTCCGCATGATTTTTACGGATCCATGGATACATGGATCGGATCCGCAAAAAGCATGCGGACGTCTGAATGGAGCCTTACAGGGGGTGATCAATGACAGGCGGGTGATCACCCATATACACTCCCTGATCACCCCCCTGTCATTGATAACCCCCCTGTAAGGCTCCATTCAGACGTCCGCATGCGTTCTGTGGATCCGATACATGTATCCATGGATCCGTAAAAAATCATGCGGATGTCTGAATGGAGCCTTACAGGGGGGGTGATCAGTGACAGGGGGTGATCACCCTGATCACCCCCTGTCATTGATAACCCCCCTGTAAGGCTCCATTCAGACGTCCGCATGCGTTCTGTGGATCCGATACATGTATCCATGGATCCGTAAAAAATCATGCGGAGGTCTGAATGGAGCCTTACCGGGGGGGTGATCAGTGACAGGGGGGTGATCACCCTGATTACCCTGATCACCCCCTGTCATTGATAACCCCCCTGTAAGGCTCCATTCAGACGTCCGCATGCGTTCTGTGGATCCGATCCATGTATCCATGGATCCGTAAAAAATCATGCGGATGTCTGAATGGAGCCTTACAGGGGGGGTGATCAGTGACAGGGGGTGATCACCCTGATTACCCTGATCACCCCCTGTCATTGATAACCCCCCTGTAAGGCTCCATTCAGACGTCCGCATGCGTTTTGTGGATCCGATCCATGTATCCATGGATCCGTAAAAAATCATGCGGATGTCTGAATGGAGCCTTACAGGGAGGGTGATCAGTGACAGGGGGGTGATCACCCTGATTACCCTGATCACCCCCTGTCATTGATAACCCCCCTGTAAGGCTCCATTCAGACGTCCGCATGCGTTTTGTGGATCCGATCCATGTATCCATGGATCCGTAAAAAATCATGCGGATGTCTGAATGGAGCCTTACAGGGGGGGTGATCAATGACAGGGGGGTGATCAGGGAGTCTATATGGGTGATCACCCCCCTGTCATTGATCACCCCCCCTGTCATTGATCACCCCCCTGTCATTGATCACCCCCCCCTGTAAGGCTCCATTCAGACATTTTTTTTGGCACAAGTTAGCGGAAATTTTTTGTTTGTTTTTGTTTTTGTTTTTTCTTACAAAGTCTCATATTCCACTAACTTGTGTCAAAAAATAAAATCTCACATGAACTCGCCATACCCCTCACGGAATCCAAATGCGTAAACATTTTTTAGACATTTATATTCCAGACTTCTTCTCACGCTTTAGGGCCCCTAAAAAGCCAGGGTAGTATAAATACCTCACATGTGACCCCATTTCGGAAAGAAGACACCCCAAGGTATTCCGTGAGGGGCATATTGAGTCCATGAAAGATTGAAATTTTTGTCCTAAGTTAGCGGAAAGTGAGACTTTGTGAGAAAAAAACAAAAAAAATAATCAATATCCGCTAACTTATGCAAAAAAAAAAAAATTCTAGGAACTCGCCATGCCCCTCATTGAATACCTTGGGGTGTCTTCTTTCCAAAGTGGGGTCACATGTGGGGTATTTATACTGCCCTGGCTTTTTAGGGGCCCGAAAGTGTGAGAAGAAGTCTGGGATCCAAATGTCTAAAAATGCCCTCCTAAAAGGAATTTGGGCACCTTTGCGCATCTAGGCTGCAAAAAAGTGTCACACATCTGGTATCGCCGTACTCAGGAGAAGTTGGGGAATGTGTTTTGGGGTGTCATTTTACATATACCCATGCTGGGTGAGAAAAATATCTTGGTCAAATGCCAACTTTGTATAAAAAAATGGGAAAAGTTGTCTTTTGCCAAGATATTTCTCTCACCCAGCATGGGTATATGTAAAATGACCCCCCAAAACACATTCCCCAACTTCTCCTGAGTACGGCGATACCAGATGTGTGACACTTTTTTGCAGCCAAGGTGGGCAAAGGGGCACCTTTCGGATTTCGCAGGCCATTTTTTACACATTTTGATTGCAAGGTACTTCTTACACATTTGGGCCCCTAAATTGCCAGGGCAGTATAACTACGCCACAAGTGACCCCATTTTGGAAAGAAGACACCCCAAGGTATTCCGTGAGGGGCACGGCGAGTTCCTAGAATTTTTTATTTTTTGTCACAAGTTAGCGGAAAATGATGATTTTTCTTTTTTTTTCTTTTTTCCTTACAAAGTGTCATATTCCACTAACTTGCGACAAAAAATAAAAAATTCTACGAACTCGCCATGCCCCTCACGGAATACCTTGGGGTGTCTTCTTTCCAAAATGGGGTCACTTGTGGGGTAGTTATACTGCCCTGGCAATTTAGGGGCCCAAATGTGTGAGAAGAACTTTGCAATCAAAATGTGTAAAAAATGCCCTGCAAAATCCGAAAGGTGCACTTTGGAATATGTGCCCCTTTGCCCACCTTGGCAGCAAAAAAGTGTGACACATCTGGTATCGCCGTACTCAGGAGAAGCTGGGGAATGTGTTTTGGGGTGTCATTTTACATATACCCATGCTGGGTGAGAAAAATATCTTGGTCAAATGCCAACTTTGTATAAAAAAATGGGAAAAGTTGTCTTTTGCCAAGATATTTCTCTCACCCAGCATGGGTATATGTAAAATGACACCCCAAAACACATTCCCCAACTTCTCCTGAGTACGGCGATACCAGATGTGTGACACTTTTTTGCTGCCAAGGTGGGCAAAGGGGCACATATTCCAAAGTGCACCTTTTGGATTTCACCGGTCATTTTTTACACATTTTGATTGCAAAGTTCTTCTCACACATTTGGGCCCCTAAATTGCCAGGGCAGTATAACTACGCCACAAGTGACCCCATTTTGGAAAGAAGACACCCCAAGGTATTCTGTGAGGGGCATGGCGAGTTCCTAGAATTTTTTATTTTTTGTCGCAAGTTAGTGGAATATGAGACTTTGTAAGAAAAAAATAAATAAATAAAATCATCATCATTTTCCGCTAACTTGTGACAAAAAATAAAAAGTTCTATGAACTCACTATGCCCATCAGCGAATACCTTAGGGTGTCTACTTTCCGAAATGGGGTCATTTGTGGGGGTTTTCTACTGTTTGGGCATTGTAGAACCTCAGGAATCATGACAGGTGCTCAGAAAGTCAGAGCTGTTTCAAAAAGCGGAAATTCACATTTTTGTACCATAGTTTGTAAATGCTATAACTTTTACCCAAACCATTTTTTTTTTGCCCAAACATTTTTTTTTTATCAAAGACATGTAGAACAATAAATTTGGCAAAAAATTTATATATGGATGTCGTTTTTTTTTGCAAAATTTTACAGCTGAAAGTGAAAAATGTCATTTTTTTGCAAAAAAATCGTTACATTTTGATTAATAACAAAAAAAGTAAAAATGTCAGCAGCAATAAAATACCACCAAATGAAAGCTCCATTAGTGAGAAGAAAAGGAGGTAAAATTCATTTGGGTGGTAAGTTGCATGACCGAGCGATAAACGGTGAAAGGAGTGTAGTGCCGAAGTGTAAAAAGTGCTCTGGTCATGAAGGGGGTTTCACCTAGCGGGGCTGAAGTGGTTAAGCTAGAAATACAGCCATAATTTTCATTTTTTTTTAAAAACACCCTTTTTTTATGCAAAAAACACAATTTTACAGCACTTGCTGCATCTGCACGTGTGAAATTCAAGCGTTATATACAGCTTTCATATTCTGTTAGTAAAAAAACACACTTATTTGGCAAAATACTTAATATTTCAGCCCTTGCTGCATCTGTGATTGTTAAAAACAAAATTAAAATACTTCAATAATTTTCTGGCTTTGAAAAAACACCCATTTTCGGCAATAACCTTCATCTTGGGTCTCTGCCGAATTAGTCAGTGTGCAATTTAAGCTAGAAATACAGCTATAATTTTCTGGGTTTTACAAAAACACCCTTTTTGTGCAAAATACACAATTCTACAGACCTTGCTGAATGTGCACGTGTGAAATTCAAGCGTTATATACAGCTGTCATATTCTGTTTGTAAAAAGAACACCCATTTTGGACAAAAAATAATAATTTTGCAGCCTTTGCTGCATATGTCATTGTGAGATACACACTTTAGACACTGCTATGCTATTCTGCTATTAATAAAACACCCATTTTGGACAAAAATCTTTAATTGCGGCCTAGTCTGCATCTGTACGTGTGAGATACAACCTTTACATACTGTCGTTATATTCTGCTATTAGAAAAACACCCATTTAGGGCAAGATCCTAAATTTGAGAAATATTATGAGAGCGTCAAATAAGGGACGTGGCCCAGGTCGTGGTGCTGTTGGTGGAGCTCCTGTTGCAGGGAGAGGACGTGGTCGATCTGTGCCAGCTACACGCACAAGTGAAACCCCTTCCTCAGGTGCGAGTAGGCGACAGAACCTGCAGAAGTATTTGGTCGGGCCTAATGCGGCTCTACGAATGGTGAGGCCTGAACAAGTACAGGCGATAGTAGATTGGGTTGCTGACAGTGTATCCAGTTCCTTCACATTGTCTCCCACCCAGTCTCCTGCTGAAAGACCACAGTTGGCACCTGCAGCCGATGTCCATCAGTCTTTCACCTCACCCCCTTGCAAATCAGCCAAGCAGTCTGAGCCCCAAGTCATGCAGCAGTCTCTGCTTTTTGATGACTCTGTTAGCAGGGTTTCCCAGGGCCATCCACCTAGCCCTGCCCCAGAAGTGGAAGAGATTGAGTGCACTGATGCCCAACCGCTTATGTTTCAAGATGAGTACATGGGAGAACCACCGCAGCACGTCTCGGATGATGACGAAACACAGGTGCCAACTGCTGGGGCTTTCTGCAGTGTGCAGACCGACAAGGAACATGATTTATTTTTTTGTTTCAAAAATGATATTATTGTGTAAAACTTACATAAATAAAGAAAAAGTATACATATTAGGTATTGCCGCGTCCGTATCGACCGGCTCTTTGAAAATATCACATGATCTAACCCCCTCAGATGAACACCGTAAAAAAAAAAAATACAAAACTGTGCTAAAAAAATCATTTTTTTGTCACCTTACATCACAAAAAGTACAACAGCAAGCGATTAAAAAGACGTTTGCCCACCAAAATAGTACCAATCTAACGGTCACCTCATCCCGCAAAAAATGAGCCCCTACCTGAGACAATCGCTTAAAAAAAACAAAAAACTATGGCTCAGAATATGGAGACACTAAAACATCATTTTTTTGTTTTAAAAAATCAGTTATTGTGTGAAACTTACATAAATAAAAAACATATTAGGTATCGCTGCGTCCGTATCGACCGGCTCTATAAAAATATCACATGACCTAACCTCTCAGATGAACACCGTAAAAAATAAAAACTGTGCTAAATAAACCATTTTTTGTCACCTTACATCACAAAAAGTGTAATAGCAAGCGATGAAAAAGTCATATGCACCCCAAAATAGTGCCAATCAAACCGTCATCTCATCCCGCAAAACATGAGACCCTACCTAAGATAATCGCCCAAAAACTGAAAAAAATATGGCTCTCAGAATTTGGAGACACTATAACATGATTTTTTTTTGTTTCAAAAATGATATTATTGAGTAAAACGCACATAATAAAAAAAATGTATACATATTAGGTATCACCGCGTCCGTATCGACCGGCTCTATAAAAATATCACATGACCTAACTCCTCAGATGAATACCGTAAAAAATTTAAAATAAATTTGCTTCAAAAATGAAATCATTGTGTAAAACTTACATAAATAAAAAAAGTATACATATTAGGTATCGCCGCATCCGTGACAACCTGGTCTATAAAAATATCACATGATCTAACCTGTCAGATGAATGTTGTAAATAACAAAAAATAAAAACGGTGCCAAAACAGCTATTTCTTGTTACCTTGCCTCACAAAAAGTGTAATATAGAGCTGCTGTAACTCCGCCCCCTCATCAATATTCACCTCAATTCATTCTGAAGCTCACCGGACTGGAGGGGTGGGGCTGAGTGGGTTGTCAAGGGGCGGGGTTAAGCGGGTTGTTAAGGGGCGGGGCTTAGTGGGATGTCAGCCAGCCACTGTAACTCCGCCATTCATCAATATTCACCTCGATTCATTTGCTGCCAGTGATGTCACCG
This sequence comes from Bufo gargarizans, assembly GCF_014858855.1. Lineage (NCBI taxonomy): Eukaryota > Metazoa > Chordata > Amphibia > Anura > Bufonidae > Bufo > Bufo gargarizans. Next base: position 371,553,653 of record NC_058085.1, on the reverse strand, counting down.
GGTGTCACGGCTGTTTGAGGGTAACAAGAGCAAACACAGTGAAAAGAGCTACTGACCGGACCCAAACTAGGGAAGATAAGGGGTGACCCCTGTCAGACCCTCAAAGCTCTCCCTATGCTGCTAAAGCACATGCCTGGATCCAAATGGTGGAAGGAGGCATGCCCGCGTACCTCAGACTGATGGCCACTGTAACCCCTACAATAGTGGAAGGGGCACGGCCACCGGTGCCCTACTCAGTATATGGAGGGAACCGTGGCCACCTCAGATCCAGTCAGAAAATAATCAGGTAAACAACAATATCTGCACACTTAGCTGAAGGAGATGCAGCCGCAGAGAAGACGGATCCAAGGACAGCTGGCAATATCCAGAGTGCTTGCTGCAGCAGAAACCAGGTCCAGTGAACTGATAGCTTACAAGTGAAGTTACTCAAGCCAGAGCTACAACTGAAATGAGAAATATAATCCACGCCCTGCAACAGGAGGAGGGGTGATTTAAAGGCAGGAAAATCAACTGCAGGAGAAACAGCTGAGAGTAAAGACCTCATCACAGGGGCGGAGAAACAGAACAGTGAGAACACCTCCAAGCTCTAAGTGACATCATCGCAGGGGTGGAGACACAGAGCTGTGAGAACTTCTCAAAGCTCTGGTAGTGACACCGGGATCCCTGAGCAGTGGAAGAGGAAGCTTTGCTTGCCTGCAAGGGACCCGGTACGTCACTGAGGAGAGAAACCAGTAACTTCCGGCCATGAATCTCAAAGATGAAAACGGGGCTGCAGAAATCTGTGCCAAAGGTACTACCTGCTTGTATGTAATGTGTATGCCACACTTGTACTATTAGAGTAATGTCCCCAATCCCGGACAACCCCTTTAACAAAGTTTGTAAAATCAGTTTTGAACACCTTGAGGGGTGTAGTTTATAGAATGGGGTCATTTTTGAGTGGTTTCTATTATGTAAGCCTCGCAAAGTGACTTCAGACCTGAACTGGTTCCTAAAAATTGGGTTTTTGAAAATTTCTGAAAAATTTCAAGATTTGCTTCTAAACTTCTAAGCCTTGTAACATCCCAAAAAAATAAAATATCATTCCCAAAATGATCCAAACATGAAGTAGACATATAGGGAATGTAAAGTAATAACTATTTTTTATTATTACTATGTATTGTAGAAGTAGAGAAATTAAAAGTTAGAAATTTGCAAATTTTTCCAAAATTTTGGTAAATTTTGTATTTTTTATAAATAAAAATAATTTTTTTTACTCATTTTTACCAGTGTCATGAAGTACAATATGTGACAAAAAAAAACTATCTCAGAATTGCCTGGCTAAGTAAAAGTGTTAAAGTTATCACCACATAAAGTGACACTGGTCAGATTTGCAAAAAATGGCCTGGTCCTTAAGGTGAAATAAGGCTGTGTCCTGAAGGGGTTAAAGTAATTTCCCTATCTACCTTTGCTTGCAGAGCACTTGCCATGCTCTTAACCACATTTTGATGCCATTTGCAGCCCTCTAGCCATTTACATGACATTTTTACAGCCATTTTAGTGCTTAAAAGTTCGGGTCTCCATTGACTTCAATGGGGTTCGGATTTGGGGTCAAGTTCGGGTCCCGAATCTAACTTTTTTGTGAAGTTCGGCCGAACCCGTCGAACCCCAACATCCAGGTGTCCGCTCAACTCTAGTCACCACCAATAGCCTGCAAATTTTTATCAATGCTGTTTTTCTTTAAAAAAATCCACAAGATGGTTAGCAATAACTTCAGCAGGTTTCTTTTTCGTTAAGTCTTTCTCTGGAGTAAAATGGCAAAGATACCTTCCACCTGGCTCACTGCAAACAGTGTAATGCTCTTCTTTCACAATACTTGGAAACTGATGACTTATCTGCTTGTAACAGAACTTTATTGGAATCTTGGCGTCCATCAAAGAGGATACATTCAATCTTGCCTATCCGGCATCGAGCATGAAATTCTTCATCAAGTGATTTCATGACTTTATCTTGTGCCCTCTTTACTTTATTGTGATCAACGACAAGTCTCCTGTCTCCTTCAGTAATTAATCCAGCATCCAAAAATGCAGCCGTTGTAATGGCAGCTGTAGCACCTAGACCGACACCATACCTAATACTTTGCAATGCAACATTGCGCAATTGTAATCTATTATACTGACTTGTACTTAAAGTAGAAGGTGCATCAGAATCTTCACATGGTATCTGCAAAGGTTCTTCAGAATCTTCATCTTCAACATCAGTTGGCTCTTCATCTTCTTCGGAGAAATGAACTTCATTTGGTTGTAATGACTGTGATGTTAACTCTTCCTTACTTTTCTGCTTATATTCAGAAATTCTTCTTACTTCATCTTCTTGCCTCTTCTGCTTTTAAATTTGTCTTCTGTGCTCAGGTAGATCTGGTAATCCAATTTGACCATTAATAAACACTAGTTCTTTGACAGGGATCTTCATGTTCTTAGAACAAGAGCAGGAGATGTGCACTTCATGTTTACAGTCAGCACCGCCTGGATATGGACCCTCAAATTCTGAACATAGCTTAATCTCAGACTTGCAATTGAGGATGTCAAAGAGCTTGTCTAACTGTTACGACCAGAGGATGTGGATCCTCTGTGTCAGCTGATAGAGGACTGGAATTAGTCCAATATCGCAGACTGCTGACTCTCAGAGACAGGACCCTGGTGTCTGCACCTGTTACCTTGAATGCAGCTACCTGCAGTAGTGTGAACAGAGTCCAACAGAGGCAGAATAAAGTAACAGATGGTCTTTACTGGCAGACAGTATTCAAAAAGTCACTTGACAGATACAGGCAACACAAAGTTCAGAGCAATATAGCATGCAGATATAAGCAGTCTCAGAGGCAGCGCAGGGTCTGGATCCAGGCAGACTTTACATGGGCAGATGCATAATCAGGCAGTGCAGATATAAGCAGTCTCATAGGCAGCGCAGGGACTGGATCCAGGCAGACTTACTGGAAGAGATGGACTGATGCGTTGTCAGGCAGTGCAAAGGTCTATAATCCAGGAGGTCCAATAAACAGACAGCAGGCAGATGCGTAGTCAAATGAAGCGGAGGTCAGAATCCAGGAAATCCAACAAACAGACACAGTGGAGTGCTTCAGCGGGAGTCCAGAGGTACAACAACCACGCTTGGGCACTTCATGATGAGTGAAGCTGCCTTAAATACAACTAGTCCCGCCTTCGGGTGGGGATGGTAATCAGGAACCAGCTGCCTACTCCTATAAGAAAGGGAGAGGTGCGCGCGCGCGTGCTATAGCTCATCAGATGACACCTGGCAAAGAGGACGGATGCGACGGTATGCTGGCGGGCACCTGCGTCTCCTACAAGGTAAGCCAGTACTGGGACCCATAGTGCTGCAATGTGTAGACAGCGATCTGCCACCCTGCAGTGGAGATGCAGATCCCATACTGACAGTACCCCCCCTCTTACGCCCCCTCCTCCACACGGCTGACCTGGAGAGAAATTTCTTCAGCAACAGAGGGGCATGAATATTCTCTGCAGATTCCCATGACCTTTCTTCAGGCCCGTAGCCCTTCCAGTCCACCAAATAGAAGGTCTTACCTCTGATAATCCTCCTGTCTAGATTGTCCTTAACATCAAACTCATCATCCATAGTGACAGGAGGAGGGTTCTGTGAAGTGCCTTTGCAAAACCTGTTAAAGACAGCTGGCTTAAGTAATGAAACATGAAATGAGTTGGGAATCCGCAAGGTAGCAGGTAGTTTGAGCTTGTAGGCAACAGGATTAATTTTCTTGATCACAGAAAAAGGTCCCAAGAATCGCGGAGCCAGTTTGTAAGAGGGAAGTCTGAGACGGATATTCTTAGAAGAAAGCCATACCTTGTCTCCAATGGCAAACTGAGGAGGAGGTCTGCGCCTCTTATCCGCAGACCTTTTCATCTGGTCCGCTGTTCTCCGAAGCGATACTTTAGTGTCAGACCAGACCCGAGACAGCTGCTCCACACAGGAATCTGCCGCAGGAACTCCAGAAGAAGGCCGCACAGGAAGAGGAACACTTGGATGTCGTCCATAGACCACAAAAAATGGAGATTTACCTGTGGCTTGGTTGACTCTATTGTTATGAGCAAATTCTGCCCAGGGAAGATGCTTCACCCAGTCATCCTGATGGGCATTGGTGAAATGTCGCAGGAAGCTGACCAATATTTGGTTCATGCGTTCCACCTGGCCGTTAGTCTGTGGATGATAGGCAGAAGAGAAGTCCAAAGAGACATTCAGAGACTTACATAAAGATCTCCAGAACCGGGAGGTGAATTGTACTCCTCTATCCGAGACGATATGGAGGGGAAATCCATGAAGGCGGAAGATATGTAAAATAAATAGCTCAGCAAGACGAGGAGCAGATGGCAGACCTGGAAGCGGAATAAAGTGCGACATCTTAGAAAAACGGTCAACGACAACCCAAATGACTGTACAGCCCTCAGAGACAGGTAAATCGGTTATGAAGTCCATACCAATATGCTGCCAGGGGACCTCAGGCACCGGAAGAGGCAATAATAAACCTGCAGGTTTCAGTCTGGGAGACTTATTCTGGGCACACAAGGTACAGGAAGCCACAAAGTCTACAATATCCGCTGTTATGGATGGCCACCAGTAATGTCTGGAGATGAGATTCAAGGTCCCCCGTTGACCTGGATGGCCGGCAATCTTGGATGCATGCCCCCACTGTAAAACCTTCCTTCGTTTAGATTCCGGAACAAAGATCTTACCTGGGGGAACCTTGGACAGGTTAACTGGAGCCACTGGGACTACTTTATTTGGTTCAATGATAAACTGGGGTTCGTCTTCTGAATCTGTGGTTTCAAAGGACCTGGAGAGAGCGTTCGCTTTGATATTTTTGTCAGCGGACCGAAAATGCAATTGAAAATTAAATCGGGCAAAGAAGAGAGACCAACGGGCCTGACGAGGATTAAGTCGTTGAGCTGTCTGCAAATAGGTGAGGTTCTTATGATCGGTGTAAATTATGACTGGTAGGCTAGAACCCTCCAGAAGATATCTCCATTCCTCTAGAGCCAACTTAATTGCTAGGAGTTCCCTGTCCCCAATAGAATAGTTTTTTTCGGCAGCGGAAAATAACTTAGAAAAAAAACCACAAGGAGACATACGACCTGAGGCATTCTTCTGTGACAGGACGGCCCCGGCTCCCACAGAGGATGCGTCCACCTCCAAGAAGAACTGTTTGTTGGGTTCTGGGCGTCTAAGGACTGGAGCTGAAGAAAAGGCTTGCTTGAGGGAGGAAAATGCTGTCTCTGCTTCAGGGGACCATAGTTTGGGATTGGCACCCTTCTTGGTCAGGCCAGAAATAGGAGCTGTTAGGGTAGAAAAATTACGGATGAATTGACGATAATAATTGGCAAAGCCCAGGAACCTTTGTATTGCCTTCAGGCCGGAGGGACGGGGCCAGTCGAGCACTGCTGCCACCTTTCCAGGATCCATTTTGAGACCATGATCCGAGATGATGTACCCCAGGAAGGGCAGGGACGACTTTTCAAAGACACACTTTTCCAATTTAGCGTACAGACGATTCTCTCGTAAGCGTTGTAAGACCATCTGCACATGCCTGCGATGAGTTCTGATGTCTCTGGAAAAAATAAGAATATCATCCAAATAGACAACAACACAAGAATAGAGCAGATCTCGAAAAATGTCATTGACAAACTCCTGGAAGACAGCAGGGGCATTACTGAGCCCGAAGGGCATCACGAGGTATTCATAGTGGCCATCCCTGGTATTAAAAGCTGTCTTCCATTCGTCACCCTCACGAATCCGTATTAAATTATATGCCCCCCGCAAGTCCAACTTAGAGAAGATCCGAGCCCCACGGAGTCTATCAAATAATTCAGAAATTAACGGTAAAGGGTATTTATTCTTGATGGTGATCTTATTCAGGCCACGGTAGTCTATACAGGGGCGAAGAGACCCATCTTTCTTTTTCACAAAAAAGAATCCTGCCCCTGCAGGTGAGGAAGACTTCCTGATAAAACCCCTCTCAAGGTTCTCCTTAATGTAATCTGCTGTTGCCTGTGATTCGGCAGGGGACAGAGGATAAACACGACCCCGAGGAGGAGAAGTCCCAGATAGTAAATCAATTGGGCAGTCATAGGGGCGATGGGGAGGTAGTGTCTCAGCCTCTTTTTTATCGAACACATCCGCAAAGGAATGATAGACCACTGGCAAGGCCTCCAGATTTTTAGGGGGGGATATAGAGACCCTTCGTTGAATGGAACATAAGCACTTGCCTTGGCACAGCTGTCCCCATTGAAGAACCTCTCCAGAGCTCCACTTGATTACTGGATTGTGCATCCTAAGCCAGGGCAACCCCAGCAAAAGAGAATGGGACAGTTCAGGGAGCACATATAGAGAAATCTTTTCAACGTGTAACCACCCTACCTGCAGTTCCAACGGCTCAGTGATGAACCGGACTGGATCCGTCAGTACTTGTCCACTGACGGCAGTCACCAGCAGGGGATTTTGAAGCAGGCGTACAGGAATGTGGTATTGACTCACCATAGCTTGGTGTATGAAGTTCCCCGCAGACCCGGAATCCAAGGAAGCAGATATGGAGACCTTGATGCCCCCAAGAACCAGAGTCACAGGAATTTGGAGAGTGGAGCAGTTTTCGCCTAGAGCCGCCTCTCCCAAAGACCCTAAGCATTGGAGTTTCCCGACTTCTGGGGACAGTTGCGGACACGGTGACCCGAACCACCACAGTAGAGGCAGAGTCCAGAAGACATGCGAAGACGACGTTCCTCATCCGAGAGCCGAGTGGAATTCACCTGCATGGGTTCAGGATCCGAAAAGGAGGTGCGTAATGGAGGTTGAGACATATTAGACTTAAACAGTTGTTGTGGAAGTCTTTTCTCTTGACGGGCCTCCCGAGCTCGCTCCGAAAACCGTATGTCGATTTTAATAGCCAGAGAGATCAGAGCCTCAAGGGAGGTAGGCACATCACGACCTGCAAGTTCATCCTTAATACGTCCAGACAACCCTTCCCAAAAGGCCGCCACCAAAGCCTCCTCATTCCACAAAACTTCAGACGCTAAGGTGCGGAACTGAATGGCGTATTGGCCCACCGACCAGCTTCCTTGACGGACGTGCAGCAGAGAGGAAGCCGCAGAAGAAGCTCGACCTGGCTCCTCAAACACCTTCTTAAAAGAGCCCATGAATAGTGCCACATTATTGGTGATAGGACCAGATCTCTCCCATATTGGATTCGCCCAGGCCAGAGCCTCACCCTCGAGATGAGAGATAATGAACGCCACTTTGGCGCGGTCTGATTGAAAGTGACGAGGAAGCAGTTCAAAGTGAATTGTACACTGGTTAAGAAACCCACGACAGGCTTTCGGGTTGCCGCTGTAACGGGGCGGAGCAGATAAACGTGGTCCAGAAATGCTTGGCAGTGCTGCAGCCGCAACAGGGACAGCAGGAGCAGTAGGAGCCTGTGCAGACTGTGCTGTAGCAAGGGAGTCCAGGCGAGCAGCTACATGCTGCAAGTAATTTATCACCTGTTTCTGGGTGGTACGCTGTTGTTCAAGTTCATGTAGTACTTCAGACATTCCTGGTTTAGAGCCAGCGGGATCCATGGCCCAAGCGTACTGTTACGACCATAGGATGTGGATCCTCTGTGTCAGCTGATAGAGGACTGGAATTAGTCCAATATCGCAGACTGCTGACTCTCAGAGACAGGACCCTGGTGTCTGCACCTGTTACCTTGAATGCAGCTACCTGCAGTAGTGTGAACAGAGTCCAACAGAGGCAGAATAAAGTAACAGATGGTCTTTACTGGCAGACAGTATTCAAAAAGTCACTTGACAGATACAGGCAACACAAAGTTCAGAGCAATATAGCATGCAGATATAAGCAGTCTCAGAGGCAGCGCAGGGTCTGGATCCAGGCAGACTTTACATGGGCAGATGCATAATCAGGCAGTGCAGATATAAGCAGTCTCATAGGCAGCGCAGGGACTGGATCCAGGCAGACTTACTGGAAGAGATGGACTGATGCGTTGTCAGGCAGTGCAGAGGTCTATAATCCAGGAGGTCCAATAAACCGACAGCAGGCAGATGCGTAGTCAAATGAAGCGGAGGTCAGAATCCAGGAAATCCAACAAACAGACACAGTGGAGTGCTTCAGCGGGAGTCCAGAGGTACAACAACCACGCTTGGGCACTTCATGATGAGTGAAGCTGCCTTAAATACAACTAGTCCCGCCTTCGGGTGGGGATGGTAATCAGGAACCAGCTGCCTACTCCTATAAGAAAGGGAGAGGTGCGCGCGCGCGTGCTATAGCTCATCAGATGACACCTGGCAAAGAGGACGGATGCAACGGTATGCTGGCGGGCACCTGCGTCTCCTACAAGGTAAGCCAGTACTGGGACCCATAGTGCTGCAATGTGTAGACAGCGATCTGCCACCCTGCAGTGGAGATGCAGATCCCATACTGACACTAACGTTGCTATGAAAGCCCCTTTCACTTCCAGTTTGCCTCTGCCAAGTGATGTGTTTTTGGCCTTTTCCCAGTTTTCTTCTATCTTCTTCAGGACTGTGACTCTCGAATTTAAAATTCGCACCACAAAACAACTATTTGCTAGCTCCCACTTTTCAAGCACTTTTGGATAAATATCCTTTGCAAGAGTGGCTGCTGGGTAATTTCTGACGTTCTCTCCACTTTGCTCTCTTAGCAGAAGGCCATATCTTAGAACATCACACAGAGTTGGGAGTTCAGATGGCAGCATTTCTTGACCAGTTCCAATGAAGTTACTCATGTGAGTGGAAGTTGCCAGTCTTGTCTTCCTATTACTAGCCATGGTTCCGAATTTTCAGATTGTGCAAGTGGAAGAAACTATTCGTGCCTGGAAAAAGAAAGACAAAAAAATGGTGCTATTTGTATGATACTATGATAAAAATTGATAAAGTATGACATTAGTAAAAATTATTAAAAAGACACTCTGCTGCAAATGAGTATTGCTAGTTTAAAAACTTTTACAGGATATTTTATAGTATAATATAAGTATATTCTTAACCTTAGAGCAGAAGTACAGAAAGAAATAATGAGAAGAAGGCACTTCTTGAAAGAAGACAGTTTGCTGCGAATTTTACATAAAACATCAAAATATCACAAAATTGAAGTAGCTATTTACCAAGCAAAACAATGTAATTGCCATTTCTTGTAAATATTATTATGAATTGCGAACCAAAACACAACTTTTTGACCACCCTTATTTTTTGAAAAACAAAGTCAAAACATTTGACACGCCCTATTGTATAATTGCATTTTATATGTTGTGATATATATCCTGTTCATTATCACTGTATAAGGCTCTGTGGAAAGGGTTAGTGAATACTGAGAGACTTTTGGGACTTTGAATGAGAAGCTGGTAATTTTCCACAGCTGCCATAGAGTTTAAAGAAGAGCATATTTTTCCAGATGTTGTTTACCAGCAAACCAAGACAGCCTGACCTTGTCAATGTTTGGTTTAGCTCTGTTGTTATGTCTGGAAACTTGGTTTTGGCTGGAAAAACTGCTGTGTCATTGAGTATCATTCAGTATCATAAGCTGTAATGTAAGTCTATGAGAGACGGAAAGTGTTACAATGTATCTGTTTGTGCTGAGATTCTCTACTCCACCCCTCCCAAGGTTCTAGTCTAGCTAAAGAGCAGTCACAGACCTAGTATTCTGCAGTTAAAAAACAGTACTTGGAGGGGGAGACTCATACCAGTTTGCAAGAGTGACCAGAAGAAGATGCTGAGATGGGGACGCTGAGCCACAGACCATGGGTCACCAGCCCTTTGACCAAGGAGACACCCAGACTACTGAGTCACAGACCATGGGCCCTTGACCAGGATGCCTATCTTCTGAGAGAGGGAGGGGGACAGCTAGCCCAGGCCTTTCCTCAGCATCAAACCCTTCTTCTGCCAGGAGGGAGACTAGAGAAGTCAGCCCAGTGCTCTACCTGTATTGTTTTGCACCAGTAAAGAAGCACACTAGTTCACTGCAGACCCTGACTCTCTGGACTTATTCCCCATTGGGGTGCACCATGTCTTACTATCCCTTCCAGAGAGCAGCAACACATGGTGACACCTCAACGGTGTCCGGGGGCCCCAGCATAGTGTTGGGGCCACCCCAAACCCGGTCACTCTACCGTTGGCTAACGTGGTGTGATTATACACGGAAATATACCCCTTGAGTCTGCGATCACTGCTCTGCAGTGGTTCCTAGCCATGTACAGTGACTACAGTTCTGATCTGAAGGATTTTTTGTGCTCTGCTATCTGGTATCTCTTAAAACACAATTATTTTATCTTCAATAAGGAGTTTTTTTTTGCAGATTTCAGGAGCGTCACCATCTTTAGCAAATATTTTTATGCTTTATTTTGAAAGCAAATGTAACGGACCCGTTTCAGCAGACAAGGGGTTAAAATCCGTTTAGGCGATATGCCCCTTTCCGAGAGACAGGCACAGCTACTGCAGAACACCAACCTCCCGAACTGGATACAAAATAGCACTCCAAACTGGAACCTCGCGAATAGCTGTCAGGAGAACGAACAGGAAAAGCGTATCGGTCAGCTTACACTCCTGGCAATCAGTCTCCAACAGCATACAGGGAATCCCCCCAATAACGAGACAAGGCTCCGTGTTGAGGGTCAAGCAGTGGTCTGAAGTGCTGGCACACCCAGCCTGGTTTTTATTACAGTTTTTCAAATACAGAACAGATACAACATATCCCCACAATGCATCATGGTTTCCTCCTCTCTGCCTGGGAGACGACCAAAGACAATCCAATTATCTCTCAGGACAAAGGGGAGGTCACCAATACACATGTGGAGACAACAGGACAGGAATCACCACCCAAACACACAATGGCACACCCCCACAGCAAACACAGACATTTAACATATCCCCAGATAGCTCAAGTCTGAGTGCATATCATTAGGTGAATGGCACTCAGAATACACAAATACAATAATATTAGCTATCTGGGTGCCCTCACATAACATACAATTTTATAAAACATATCACAGGAACCCCAAAACATGCAATAACCCCATAACCAATATATCCTCGGAACCGGGGGATCTTGGTGAACCACATGTCCAAAATTCACCCACATCCGTTCAGTAGTTTGGAAGATACAGTTACACTGAAAATATACAAGTTATACCAAAAATAGTCACTAATAAATGTGTCCCCTGTTTGGTAGTTTCAAACTACTGAATGATGTCTCTGTGCACCAAATACAGGCAAGATAGCACCGTGTGGAAAGTCAGAACAGTGTCTGTGAGGTAAAATGGCCGCTATCTATTGTTCTCACCATGTGCTTCATCCAAGCAAGTAAGGCAAATGATGCAATCCAGGGACAGAGGGCTCCGTCCCAAGTGCCTTAAGACCCAATTACTTATGGGGCCATAATCCCAGGGCAGGAGGCTGGTAAACAGCCCCCTCCAAAACACCGTGGCGAGGTTGGTTTCGCCACACATCTCCCCCCCCCAGGGAAGACTAACCAGATACCTGACCTCACGCCGGTCGGTACCTGAGTTAGTCTGGCAGCCCACCCACAACCCAATACTGGACCTGCTGAATTTAGTAGACTGTCTCTGTCCAGTGAATCCACCAAGATTATATTTGTAGCTGGTACTCCCGGTCTCTGAGTTGCTCCCTGGATTGGAGTGGAGGTTGCTTTGTGGGCAGGGATCAGCGGTACTCTGCCCTGGTGCCAGCGCTACCATGGAAGAAGCCTGGTTGGAGTCTGGTTGTTGGAGGGGGAAACCGACTGTCTCCCCTTTGGCTAAACTGCCCTGTTGCTGGGGGACAGGAACAACTGTCCCTACCCCCTGTGCTGTAAGTGCAGAGACCACGGTCCCATCTGCACTGTTGTGGGGCTTACTGTCTCCCCCTGGTGCGTTAAGCTGCCGCTGGGAAGAGGGGGTAACGAGCTCCTCTCCCATACATACTTCCAGCCGCTGGGGAGGGCGACCGACCGCCTCCGCTCCCAATACAGTGTCCTGCTGCTGGGGAAAGGAGACTGGGCTCTCTATTCCCTGTAGGACACTCTGCTGCTGGGGTACAGGACCGACTGTCTCTGCCCCCTGTAACTCCGTCTGCCGCTGGGGAATGGAGACTCGGCTCCCAATTCCCAAAAAATCATGCTGCTGCTGGGGGGCAGGAACAACTACCTCTGCCCCCTGTAACTCAGCCTGCCGCTGGGGAGGGAGGCCGATGCTCTCCCCTCCCTGCACTTCACACTGCCGCTGGGGAATGGAGACTGGGCTCCCACTGTCCCGCAACCGTAACTTCCGATGGAGGTCCACCCAACGTGGCAGCTGACCGTCACCTTCTGCCCGGTATAGTAGGGTCGTAGACACTAGATTCCTCACGAACTTCACGTATTTCTCAGCTGGATTGGGTCCGAAGAAGTTCAGCCGCAACCACATCATACGGTCAAATTCCTCCACAGAGTATCTGTACTCCACTGCTGGTTCCATCCTGGTGCTTTTAGGGTCACTGTACTGAGACATGCGTTGCCCTTAAATTGTAGAATCCACAGAAATGGTGTCTCCTGTAGCTGTCCTTCTGGCTGTAGGAACGATCCCGCTGCTTGCCACCAATGTAACGGACCCGTTTCAGCAGACAAGGGGTTAAAATCCGTTTAGGCGATATGCCCCTTTCCGAGAGACAGGCACAGCTACTGCAGAACACCAACCTCCCGAACTGGATACAAAATAGCACTCCAAACTGGAACCTCGCGAATAGCTGTCAGGAGAACGAACAGGAAAAGCGTATCGGTCAGCTTACACTCCTGGCAATCAGTCTCCAACAGCATACAGGGAATCCCCCCAATAACGAGACAAGGCTCCGTGTTGAGGGTCAAGCAGTGGTCTGAAGTGCTGGCACACCCAGCCTGGTTTTTATTACAGTTTTTCAAATACAGAACAGATACAACATATCCCCACAATGCATCATGGTTTCCTCTTCTCTGCCTGGGAGACGACCAAAGACAATCCAATTATCTCTCAGGACAAAGGGGAGATCACCAATACACATGTGGAGACAACAGGACAGGAATCACCACCCAAACACACAATGGCACACCCCCACAGCAAACACAGACATTTAACATATCCCCAGATAGCTCAAGTCTGAGTGCATATCATTAGGTGAATGGCACTCAGAATACACAAATACAATAATATTAGCTATCTGGGTGCCCTCACATAACATACAATTTTATAAAACATATCACAGGAACCCCAAAACATGCAATAACCCCATAACCAATATATCCTCGGAACCGGGGCATCTGGGTGAACCACATGTCCAAAATTCACCCACATCCGTTCAGTAGTTTGGAAGATACAGTTTTATGCCAGTTACACTGAAAATATACAAGTTATACCAAAAATAGTCACTAATAAATGTGTCCCCTGTTTGGTAGTTTCAAACTACTGAATGATGTCTCTGTGCACCAATTACAGGCAAGATAGCACCGTGTGGAAAAGTCAGAACAGTGTCTGTGAGTTAAAATGGCCGCTATCTATTGTTCTCACCATGTGCTTCATCCAAGCAAGTAAGGCAAATGATGCAATCCAGGGACAGAGGGCTCCGTCCCAAGTGCTTTAAGACCCAATAACTTATGGAGCCATAATCCCAGGGCAGGAGGCTGGTAAACAGCCCCCTCCAAAACACCGTGGCGAGGTTGGTTTCGCCACAGCAAATATTTATTTGGTGACATTAACCCTTTTTCTCAGTGGTATTGTCGCTACATTGACGACCTTCTGTTCGTGCGGCCATGTGGCAGTCTTACCGGAGTTCATCCATTTCCTGAACAGTAACACCCTCGATCTTAGTTTCACTCATTGCCATCATCAGGAACATATTACTATTTTGGATTTAAATTTACAAATAGACTGGATGACCCAAAAGGTTATAAGTACACCCCACAGGAAAAGCACAGTGTGCAGCACCAAACTGCACGCAGATTCCTGACACTCGTCCAGTATTATTAAGTAAGCTCCGAGTGGTGAACTGCTCCACTGATGATGGCTTTACACAGGAGTCTGTTCACATTAGGAGCAGACTGAGCAGCCGCGGCTATCCCTCATGGATGCTAAATAGAGCAGAGAACATAGTGAGATAACATTGAAGGGATTGGTTATATTCCAACAGATCAGTCACTGCACAGGACGGTAAGACTGCTAGACTGGTGCATTTCTCCACCCCATACAGTTGTGAATTTAAAGCAATCAGTGGTATTGTAAAGAAATATCTACCGCTGCTAAACATGGATCCTGGCTTCTCAGAAGTCATCAAAGGTGGCGTTCAATGTATCCCAAAAAATCTAAATCTCTGGCCCAGATACCGTTCTGTTTGTAGACAGGGCCGGTCGCTCTGCTCAGCCCACCTGGTTACAATACAATGGCTCCTGTTTCCTACCATATTCTCCATGTGAAGGTAACAGTTCACACTTGGAGGTGCAAGGTATTGAAAAGGTGACTCTGCCGGTCAGAGGTGGAGATGCACACCGCAGACCAAAAAATGCCGAAGCCAGAGGGATATTCAGACTGCAAACCCGCGTGCCCCTAATGGACTGAACCACAAGCAAGATTGTATATTACATTACTGAGTTTGTTTGACCTGTTTTGGTGTGTTTTTGTTTTTCCTCACTTTAGTTTTTCCTATGTATATGGCTGGTTGTGTCCGCTGTACCTGAGGTTAGTGGGGGTCATTCACTGTGAGCTGTTGTCACACATGTATTACATTTTCTAATTAATTGAATTCAGCTCCACCCCAACCCCAGATATAAGCAGCACCAGTATTCACACCACCGGCCGTGTGCTCCCCGCATCACGGATGCGGACCCATTCACTTGAATGGGTCTGCAATCCGGAGCTGCGGTGCAGAACGGAGGCACGGAACCCCACGGAAGCCCTACAGTGCAGTGCGGACGAATCATGGACCCATTCAAGTTGGGCTGCCCGCATGGATGTTGCCTGTGCAAATTGCAGTCCTCAAAGCACGGAACGGCCACACAACGGCCATGTGCATGAGGCCTAAGGGTGTTATATACATCCGAAATGTGTCACATACCTGGTTTTTGTTACTATTTTTTAATAAAGAATTCTTATTTAGTTTTCTCCGTTTTATCTGGAATGAACTTTTTCTTCAGCATGCATTTGTTAGAGTGCCATGCAATTCCCTCACCTGGACCCCTGCATTGGAGCTGGATGTGATTATATTTTGCAGTATTATAGTAGAAATTTTCTTGTACATAGGAGGCAGTATTATAGTAGTTATATTCTTGTACATAGGAGGCAGTATTATAGTAGTTATATTCTTGTACATAGAAGCAGTATTATAGTAGTTATATTGTTGTACATAGGAGCAGTATTATAGTAGATATATTATTGTACATAGGAGGCAGTATTATAGTAGTTATATTCTTATACATAGGAGCAGTATTATAGTAGTTATATTCTTGTACATAGGAGGCAGTATTATAGTAGTTATATTCTAGTACATAGGAGCAGTATTATAGTAGTTATATTCTTATACATAGGAGCAGTATTATAGTAGTTATATTCTTGTACATAGAAGCAGTATTATAGTAGTTATATTCTTATACATAGGAGCAGTATTATAGTAGTTATATTCTTGTACATAGGAGCAGTATTATAGTAGTTATATTCTTATACATAGGAGCAGTATTATAGTAGTTATATTCTTGTACATAGGAAGCAGTATTATAGTAGTTATATTCTAGTACATAGGAGCAGTATTATAGTAGTTATATTCTTGTACATAGGAGGTAGTATTATAGTAGTTATATTCCTGTACATAGGAGCAGTATTATAGTAGTTATATCCTTGAACATAGGAGCAGTATTATAGTAGTTATATTCTTGTACATAGGAGCAGTATTATAGTAGTTATATTATTGTACATAGGAGCAGTATTATAGTAGTTATATTCTTGTACATAGGAGCAGTATTATAGTAGTTATATTCTTGTACATAGGAGCAGTATTATAGTAGTTATATTCTTGTACATAGGAAGCAGTATTATAGTAGTTATATTCTAGTACATAGGAGCAGTATTATAGTAGTTATATTCTTGTACATAGGAGCAGTATTATAGTAGTTATATTCTTGTACATCGGAGCAGTATTATAGTAGTTATATTCTTGTACATAGGAGCAGTATTATAGTAGTTATATTCTTGTACATAGGAGCAGTATTATAGTAGTTATATTCTTGTACATAGGAGCAGTATTATAGTAGTTTTATTCTTGTACATAGAAACAGTATTATAGTAGTTATATTCTTGTACATAGTAGGCAGTATTATAGTAGTTATATTCCTGTACATAAGAGCAGTATTATAGTAGTTATATTCTTGTACATAGGAGCAGTATTATAGTAGTTATATTCCTGTACATAAGATCAGTATTATAGTAGTTATATTCTTGTACATAGGAACAGTATTATAGTAGTTATATTCCTGTACATAAGATCAGTATTATAGTAGTTATATTCTTGTACATAGGAACAGTATTATAGTAGTTATATTCCTGTACATAAGATCAGTATTATAGTAGTTTTATTCTTGTACATAGGAGCAGTATTATAGTAGTTATATTCTTGTACATAGAAGCAGTATTATAGAAGTTATATTCCTGTACATAGGAGGCAGTATTATAGTAGTTATATTCTTGTACATAGGAGCAGTATTATAGTAGTTATATTCTTGTACATAGAAACAGTATTATAGTAGTTATATTCTTGTATATAGTAGGCAGTATTATAGTAGTTATATTCTTGTACATAGGGGCAGTATTATAGTAGTTATATTCTTGTACATAGGAGCAGTATTATAGTAGTTATATTCCTGTACATAGGAGCAGTATTATAGTAGTTATATTCTTGTACATAGGAGCAGTATTATAGTAGTTATATTCCTGTACATAAGAGCAGTATTATAGTAGTTATATTCTTGTACATAGGAGCAGTATTATAGTAGTTATATTCTTGTACATAGGAGCAGTATTATAGTAGTTATATTCTTGTACATAGTAGGCAGTATTATAGTAGTTATATTCCTGTACATAGGAGGCAGTATTATAGTAGTTATTTTCTTATACATAGGAGCAGTATTATAGTAGTTATATTCTTGTACATAGGAGGCAGTATTATAGTAGTTATATTCTTGCACATAGGAGGCAGTATTATAGTAGTTATTTTCTTATACATAGGAGCAGAATTATAGTAGTTATATTCTTGTACATAGGAGCAGTATTATAGTAGTTATATTCTTGTATATAGGAGGCAGTATTATAGTAGTTATATTCTTGTATATAGGAGCAGTATTATAGTAGTTATATTCTTGTACATAGGAGGCAGTATTATAGTAGTTATATTCTTGTACATAGGAGCAGTATTATAGTAGTTATATTCTTGTACATAGGAGGCAGTATTATAGTAGTTATATTCTTGTACATAGGAGGCAGTATTATAGTAGTTATATTCTTGTACATAGGAGGCAGTATTATAGTAGTTATATTCTTGTACATAGGAGCAGTATTATAGTAGTTATATTCCTGTACATAAGAGCAGTATTATAGTAGTTATTTTTTAACATAGGAGACAGTTTTATAGCAGATTTTCTATGAGCTTAATCTTTAGACATGATAAATGGGAAACTTGAAAGAAATATACTCTCTTGAAATTGTCCTGTCAGTCTTTTGTGGAGGACAAACTTGGTTTAACAGATTTTACAAGTTTTGGACATTTTTCCAAAGCTGGAATGGATTTTATAGACATATAAATGTTATTTCTTAGTTACTTCACAAAATTGTGTGTCCTAAAGTAGTGGCTTTCTTTTATGACTTAGGAAGATTGAACATGTTTCTTTATACAAGATGCCCCCTCCTGGATGATGGAGACCTGGTGGTTATAGCATGAGGAGTATGTGTATAAGATAAAATATATATCCGCTGCATCTGAAGGCCATAAAACTCAGTATAAACATCTCAATTTTTACTGTAAATAGGAAAAAAGCTTTTTAAAGGTTACATCGAATTTCAGATTTCAGCACATTTCCAATCGGCCAAAGCTTCGTCTAATTACAAGAAGAGGGAATTTGGAAAGATTTTTTATTTCATTTAATTTAAAGGTCTGTCAGTAGTTACGACCGGTGGAGATTCTCTGGGAGATGGATGGTGCTGATCTCACACTACGTGCAGGATGACGGGGCCTCCATAAAGGGACCTTGTTGTCCTTACAAAACACCAATTAAAATCATAAAAGAATTAATGAACGGTGCACGGGACAACAAAGCCATTTCACAGAGACGACCCTCATGTATTATTCATAAGAAAGATATGGCAGGTATCAAGAGTCAAGAAGTGAAACTACCAAATGCAATGATGCAAATATGGTACCAAACAGGCAGGCAGTGGGGATACTGTGGGGCCCCTGGAGATAGGAGTCCACCTTTAGTTAGGACCATCTTCTTTCTCTAATGACGAGGTGCACAGCGCTGCCCTGGCTAAGGGTTAAAAATGAGCAGAAAATCATAGCCAGATTAAGGTTGGTTAAAGCCCTCTGGGACTCCTATTCACTGCATGCATGTATGTGAGAGGTTGGAAATCAGCCTCGTCCCTGGTAGAAGGAAACCATATCCTTTACAGTAACTGTTTCTGTAGGTTTCCACTTGACCCTGTTCCGTGGCGATGCCACCTAGCTGAGCTTTTAAACTGTAATATGACTGTTGCTATAACCTTGCATTGCAATGCTATGTCCACACATGCTATTATATGTCCCAGCACTTGCAGCCACAATGATATGATATGTGAATTACTATATACTGTGGATTTAAGCCTCTGCGAGAATCCAGCGAGATAATGGTGAATGTATGTGCGCTACTGCGGGCGAGACACCCCAGAAGTATTGAGATCATGGCAGGAATATATAGTGATGATGTCACACTCTGATGGAGTCATATATCTTGGACAGGATGTGTTGGGCATTACAAAAAAAATTAAAACTAATATATATATTGTGGGGATTCGCTCTGGTAGTTGGGATAAGCGGGTGCACACAAAAGGTAAAAAAAAACACTCTTTGCAGGGCTGGTGTTTGTTCACACCGAGTAGAAAGTTCGTGCATAACAAAAAACGTCACCTTGTCGGTGGTTCTGCCTCCAGCAATCCAAATGCAGGCTTTACAGACTAGCACACGGCTCAGTACCCACACCAGCGATTGCCAGAGCTCCTCTGTCAGAGAGAGGTAATCACTCACAGCTGACACTGCCGGCTGTTTTTTTTATAGGCCAGTCAAGACCCGGCCTGGAACGTGGGGAGTAGTCACCCACCCACCCAGTACTTTGACTACTCCCAGTAAGAGCCGTCCCGGATCAGCTATACAGCCATACTAAAATATCAAAGTGTCAATCAGCATTAGCAGCCGCTGACACCTGAAAATACCGGCTCTTACTTCCCCGAGGCCAGGAAAATTGGTGACACATACCTTCTGTCATCGATGGACCCTTGTGCCTTCCTACTATATATATATATATATATACTGTCTGTATGATGACTTGCATGTTTGTATTCTGAAAGTATGTGTAACACTGAGGCTCTGCTGCCATTTATTCAGTTTTGTTTTATCACAGTTGAATAATACTACAAGGGATGGTGCAATACATTTCTATTCAGCTGTAGCATGAGGTCTTTGTGCTGTAACATTGTTACCAATCCAAGGAGGCCAGCAGGGGTGGATTAGGAACTTAAAGTGGCCTTGGAAATACTGCTGCCCTCGACACATCGGTCCACCAGGAAAGGAGCAGTATTATAGTAGTTATATTCTTGTACATAGGAGCAGTATTATAGTAGTTATATTCTTGTACATAGGAGCAGTATTATAGTAGTTATATTCTTGTACATAGGAGCAGTATTATAGTAGTTATATTCTTGTACATAGGAGGCAGTATTATAGTAGTTATATTCTTGTACATAGGAGCAGTATTATAGTAGTTATATTCTTGTACATAGGAGGCAGTATTATAGTAGTTATATTCTTGTACATAGGAGGCAGTATTATAGTAGTTATATTCTTGTACATAGGAGCAGTATTATAGTAGTTATATTCTTGTACATAGGAGCAGTATTAAAGTAGATATATTCTTGAACATAGGAGACAGTATTTTAGTAGTTATATTCTTCTAAATAGTAGCAGTATTTTATTAAATATATTCTTGTACATAGGAGCAGTATTATAGTAGTTATATTCTTGTATATAGAAGTAGTATTATAGTAGTTATATTCTTGTACATAGGAGCAGTATTATAGTAGTTATATTCTTGTACATAGAAGGCAGTATTATAGTAGTTATATTCTTGTATATAGAAGTAGTATTATAGTAGTTTTATTCTTGTACATAGGAGCAGTATTATAGTAGTTATATTCTTGTACATAGGAGCAGTATTATAGTAGTTATATTCTTGTACATAGGAGGCAGTATTATAGTAGTTATATTCTTGTACATAGGAGGCAGTATTATAGTAGTTATATTCTTGTACATAGGAGCAGTATTATAGTAGTTATATTCTTGTACATAGGAGCAGTATTAAAGTAGATATATTCTTGAACATAGGAGACAGTATTTTAGTAGTTATATTCTTCTAAATAGTAGCAGTATTTTATTAAATATATTCTTGTACATAGGAGCAGTATTATAGTAGTTATATTCTTGTATATAGAAGTAGTATTATAGTAGTTATATTCTTGTACATAGGAGCAGTATTATAGTAGTTATATTCTTGTACATAGAAGGCAGTATTATAGTAGTTATATTCTTGTATATAGAAGTAGTATTATAGTAGTTTTATTCTTGTACATAGGAGCAGTATTATAGTAGTTTTATTCTTGTACATAGGAGCAGTATTATAGTAGTTATATTCTTGTATATAGAAGTAGTATTATAGTAGTTTTATTCTTGCACATAGGAGGCAGTATTATAGTAGTTATATTCTTGTACATAGGAGCAGTATTATAGTAGTTATATTCTTGTACATAGGAGCAGTATTATAGTAGTTATATTCTTGTACATAGGAGCAGTATTATAGTAGTTATATTCTTGTACATAGGAGCAGTATTATAGTAGTTATATTCTTGTACATAGGAGCAGTATTATAGTAGTTATATTCTTGTACATAGGAGCAGTATTATAGTAGTTATATTCTTGTACATAGGAGCAGTATTATAGTAGTTATATTCTTGTACATAGGGGCAGTATTATAGTAGTTATATTCTTATACATAGGAGCAGTATTATAGTAGTTATATTCTTGTACATAGGAGGCAGTATTATAGTAGTTATATTCTTGTACATAGGAGCAGTATTATAGTAGTTATATTCTTGTACATAGGAGCAGCATTATAGTAGTTATATTCTTGTACATAGGAGCAGTATTATAGTAGTTATATTCCTGTACATAGGAGCAGTATTATAGTAGTTATATTCTTGTACATAGGAGCAGTATTATAGTAGTTATATTCTTGTACATAGGAGCAGCATTATAGTAGTTATATTCTTTGTCAAATTTCTTTTTATTGGTAAATAAAGCAATAAGGTGGCATCACAGCGGTTGTGCATTCATTCTGCCATGCAAGACAGAGCATTACATATTCAACGTATACATTGAGATGAGGTACTAGCATAGATATACAATATACATGAGGTCACAACATCAAGAGATACTCGGTGTTGGCTGTTTGCGGAGGTTTTTACGCTCTGCTTACTACTTGTAAAGTGTCCTGCATGTATGGCGTGCCTATGTCCTGCATAGGTAAACGATATGCAAATATTTACCAGACAGTTTGATGTCGGAAAACAGAAAAATTTCCGAAGTGAACCAAAAGAAGGGGTAAACCGGGGGGCAGGGGCTAGAAGGACAATAGTCCATCAACTTGGGGTATAAGGGGGTTGGGATGATGAGGTCTCCCTGGAGAGACCCTCCTGAACACACGTGTTTCAGATGCTTTCCTATGAACTCTAGTCATATACACTCTACTAGGCCTTGCAAGATCTTAGTAGTAAACAGAAATCAGGCGACTGACTAAATTGCTATTCTCGCATCCTATGGGTCTGAGAGTCTATCTCCTGTTTCCTATAGGTCAACCATGGGAACCAGAGTTTAAGATATTTGTCATGTCGTCTGACCTCCCAGCCAGCCAGCTCCTCCATTCTGCATATCTGGTCCACCTTTGCCTCCCAATGTGGCAGCGCAGGTGGTTCCTCACTAAGCCATTTCTGTGGGATTAGAAGTCTCGCAGCTTGAATTAGATGCGTAGGTAAGTTTGATTTGGATGGAGACAGGCCAGGGGTGGGTAGCCAGAGAAGCACCAATTCTGGGGATAGCTGAATATGTCTATTCATAATTTTATCTATTACTGCAGATACTCCTTCCCAGTACCCACGCAATTTTGGACAAGACCAAAATATATGTGTTTGTGATCCGCTCCCCTCCCCGCACCTCCAGCACAGGTCAGAATTGCTGAGTCCTTTAGTAAACAATTGTTTTGGGGTGTGATACCACTGAGTCAATAACTTGTATGAGTGCTCTTGTACTCTCATGCACCTTGAGAACCCGTGGGAGTGTGCATGTATACGTAAGATATCCGTTTCTGAAAATTCTAAATCTAGCTCTGCAGCCCAAGTTTTTAGATAATGAGGAATCCCTACAGGGTTTTGTGTGTTGAGTGCCAAATATAGTTTAGAGATCAGTTTTTTAGGAGGCGACTCCGAATGCATCAGCTTCTCGAACCATGTGGTTTCTGTTTTGTTTTGTCTGTCTTTTAGTAGGGGCTTACTAACAGAATTAAATTCAATGGCGTCCAAAAAGTTGCAGGATGACAAGACACTATTTATGGGGTGTTGATCACAAAGAGCACCTGATGCCCCATCCAGGAATTCTGCTATTGTGTAAGGGTGCATTTTGTTCCACGTTGGTGATACAATATCTGCCTTAGGTCTAGTTAGGAACGGGGCAAGGTCAGCTGGCATCAATGATGACGGAGCAGGTAGCAAGCTTTTATCTTTGTTTAGTTGTCTAATAACAGCTGCTGTGCCTTTGAGCAGCACATGAGAGTGTAGTGAAGAGGAGTTCAGGTCCCACAGACCGGCTCTCTGCTTCTTATCCAGTTGTGCAATTTCCAGTTCTCTGCCCAAAATGTTGGACCACGGGGCATGAATTTGTAACCACCTCTTCAGATGTGTGGCATTATAATATATTTGAGCATCAGGCAAGGCCATGCCTCCCTGTGTCTTCCTCAATATCAACGTGCGATGTGCCAGTCTCGCTCCCCTCCCCCTCCAAAGAAACGTGCTAAAGAGTCGTCTGATTTGCGTAAAGAAGGAAGAGGGGAGAAAGACAGGCAACATCTGCATCACATATAACAGTCTAGGCATAATAAATGCCTTTAGCATATTCTTCCGGCCCATCCATGATACATATGGGATCCGCAGAGTGTGCAACTGTTGTTTAATGTCCTTTAGCAATGTCGCATAGTTTAGTTGGAATAGTTTATCCAATCTATAGGGAATTTTGATACCCAGGTAGGACAGGTGAGATGTTTGCCATATAAAAGGAGTAGTGGATTTGAGCAGGTTAATCTGGTTGGCTGGGGCGGATACGTTCATAGCCTCTGACTTTGTGTGGTTTACTTTGAAGTTGGACACTTGACCGTATTGCTCGAACAGAGCCAGCAGACGCGGGAAGGCCTCGACCGGGTTGGATACCATGACCAGAAGGTCGTCTGCATATGCCGCATTAAGGTGTTCAGTGGAGCTATTCTCCAATTTAACGCCTTTAATATCAGGATGTTCCCTAATAGCTTGTAGTAATGTTTCCATTACGAGAATGTACAAAGCAGGCGATAACGGGCAACCTTGCCTTGTCCCATTTCTTATAGGGAAGGGAGGCGACAGAGTGCCATTAACTCTGATCCGGGCGCTTGGGTCCCCATACAGTGACATGATAGCGCTTCTGAACTGCTGAGGAAAACCAAACTTTTGTAGAGTACCCATCATATAGGACCAATTAACCCGGTCGAAGGCTTTCTCCGCGTCTACGCCTAACATAACCAGGGGGATTTTCCTTTTAATAGCTAACTGCATGATGGACAGGATTCTACACGAGTTGTGACTGCCCTCCCTACCGGGGACAAAACCTGTTTGCTCAGGATTTATGAGTCTAGGGAGAAGAGCACTAATCCTAGTTGCTAGAAGTTTCGCCCAAACCTTAATGTCGACGTTTAGCAACGAGATTGGCCTATAGCTGCCACATAGCTTGGGGTCTTTCCCTGGTTTGGGAAGGATAGTAACTGTGGCTTCTAGGGACTGCTTGTGTAACTGAGAACCTGTCAGAAGCTCATTGCACCAGGCAGCCAAATGGGGAGTCAGTATGTTTGAGAATTTTTTATAATATCCCACCGGGAAGCCGTCTGGACCCGGGCTCTTCCCCTGTGGCATGGAACCTAACAGTTTAGCAACCTCTTCTTCAGTAACAGGAGACAGTAACGCTTGGCTCTCTTCCTCAGTCAAGGTGGGTAATTGTATATGGTTAAGAAATCTATCTATAAGGGAGTCTCTTCCCTCCGAGGATCCTACCACTGCCTCTGGAAGGCCATATAGGTCCTTATAGAATTTTTGGAACTCAATGGCTATGTCCGACGTTTTGTGTAGGGTATTGCCATCCTTAGTGTCTATTCCTGCTATGTACATGGAGTCTTTCTTTTGCTTAAGCAGGGAGGCCATAAGTTTAGTGCCTTTATCTCTGTGTGAATAAAAGCGGAACTGCGAATATTGATACGTTTTCGCATAGCCTATATTTAAGTGATCAGTCAGTTGCTTCCGTAAAACGGTTAGCTTATCCCTGGCATCCATGGCTTTGGACCGTTTATGTAACGTCTCAATGTCAGCAATTTGTTTAAGTAGGTTGTTTAGGTGTTCCTGTCTATCCCTTTTGACTCTGCTACCCAGCGCAATGAGCTCCCCTCTCATGACTTGTTTATGCGTCTCCCAAACGGTTGTGAGTGGCATTCCTTCTGTGCAGTTTTCTTTAAAAAACAAAGTCAATTTCTGACTAAGATTATCTAGGTCTGAGTGTTTATCTAGGAGTGTCTCATTTAAACGCCATTGTTTATCCTGAGTTGGTAGGGTTGGGAATCGGAGTGAGGCAGTCACCGGGGCATGGTCAGAAACCGTAATAGGTTCAATGGTGGACCGCTCCAGCCTGTCCGCACAGCTGCTAGAAATCAGGACATAGTCCAGCCTCTTATAGGTGTTATGTGGTGCTGAAAAGAAAGAGAAATCCCTGTCGACAGGGTGAAGCAGTCTCCACGAATCCACCAGGTTAGCATCTGCCAGATAGCTATTAACCCTGCCTAAAACTGCCTGAGTTAATTGTGAAGTACCATCGGAGGCATCTACTAAGGGGTTAAGCGTCATGTTAAGATCACCTCCTATTAATCTTATTCCCTCTGCAAAGGAAGTAAACTTCTTTAGAGTGTTGATAAGCCATTTTGCTTGTCCTCTGTTAGGGCAATATAAACTGGCAAGCGTCACTACCTGGGTACCAATCAAGCCTTTTATGAATATATAGCGCCCCTCTGGGTCTTCTTGCTTACATGTCAGTTGAAAAGGGACATTCTTCGAAATGGCGATGCCCACACCTCTAGCTGCTTTGTTAAATTCGCTAGTAAACCAATGCCGAAAATATGTTTTGGGGAGGGTAGGTACACGCCCTGACTTAAAATGCAGTTCCTGTAGGAAACAGATGTCAGTGTGCAACTTCCTCATTGTAGTTATAATTTGTGACCTCTTCTGCGGGGTGTTAAACCCTCTGACATTAAGTGATGTGCATTTAATCAGTGCCATGATATGGACTAGTTAGTGTCACTAGAATGAGCAATGATACAGAATCATGTGTGTGACCAGGGAAACACAACAACAGAAAAAACAATAAAAACCATTGTAAAATGGAGTAAGACTCCAACATGTAAGACAGGTAGCTTGTGCCCAACGCGCAGCCTATCACAAAGAGGCAAAGCGCAAATGGCCCAAGCCAACCCGTACTGAGGCACTTGCACCAGGGTTGCGCCATTGAATCCCTGGTGTGTGTCATGTGGGATTGAGGGTTAATGTCAATCCGGGGGGGGAGAAACCAACATATCTCCTGGGTCATAGCAAACAGCTTTAGGTATTGTAAACAGCATAACAACCTAGCCCGGCCGGTCCTAAGTCCACCCTCTATCACAATCCAGCCATGATAAATCTACTAAAATGTTGTCAGGTGGGTTACCAACCCCTCCGGGCACAGGCCTCTGCTAGATGTGACGCCTACAGTTATGAAAGCATACGTTGTCTAGACCCGCTCCCGAGAGGGTTCAGCTGCCGCAACATTCGGTAAAACAATAAACTGATACCGCCTGCCATGGAGCGGCCCATACGCAGCATCGCAGCCCAGGCCCAACTGGGACCCGACCGCGAGGCGGCGGCTGGGCGTCTCACAAACAGACATTAAAACAGCAGATAAATATGGCTTGCATTATACTTGCATCACGGATCACCCATAGCATCCATTGTGTGGCCTAGTCCGACCTTTCAGCTTCTGATAATCGCAGTCTTTCTGCAAAGTGGCGCGCTTAGTAAGGCTAGCAACCTCAAGGCCTGCGGCTGAATTTCCTCTTATTTGCTGCTTTGATCCACCTCTGCTCCTCCGGTAGTGCAGGCAAGGGGATTCCCGTGTCGGCTGATGGTAGCCAGGACGGAATGTCCAATGGAGTCGTCTGGAGAAGGGACCAGGCTGTTGGCAAGTCCGCTGGTGTGCGTATCGTGCATCTCTTACCCTCAGACGAAAAGGTTAGTCCAAACGGAAAAAGCCATTTGTAAGGCATCTTGATTGCCCT
Organism: Bufo gargarizans; assembly: GCF_014858855.1. Taxonomy (NCBI): domain Eukaryota; kingdom Metazoa; phylum Chordata; class Amphibia; order Anura; family Bufonidae; genus Bufo; species Bufo gargarizans. The sequence continues at coordinate 371,526,665 of NC_058085.1, read as the reverse complement.
GAGATGGTCCGTGAGCGGCCTCAGAATCCTCCGCTTGCCTAGGGTCGAGGGTGCAAGGTCCTGATACATTAGGATTTCGGCTCCTTCATAGACCAATTCCTTCTGCTCTCTGGCAGCTTTAAGTATAGCCGCTGTGTCAACATATCGCAGCAAACCGCACACCACATCCCTCGGCGGGTCTGTGTCTTTTGGTCTCGGCCGCAATGCTCTGTGGATTCTTTCCACACAAATCTCCGTAGCTCGTTCTTCTTCCAGTAGGCCGGAAAAAATGGCGGCCGCTGCTTCAGGTAATGCGTCATGAGGCACCAGCTCTGGGAGACCACGTAGCCTGATGTTTTTTCGTCGACTACGATTTTCTTGGTCTTCTATTAAGGCGAAGGCATTATCCAGCGAAGCGGCAAGTGCTGTGCTGTTTCCGCCCAAAGTATGAGCAAAGGTTAACATGGCCGCTTGATCTTGCTCTAACCTTTCCACCCGGTGTCCGATGTGCTTCAGATCGCTCTTAATCTCCATGAGATCCTGTAACACCGGTGCCAGAGCTGATGTCAGAGCTTGCTGAATAAACTGGCGAGAAATGGGTGCCGTCGAGTTGGCGCGGACCCGGGGATCTATATCTGGAGAGACGCCTTCTGCTCCCTCTGCATCCCGTGGCCACTCATCTTGTTCCGGTGGCGCCATTTTAGCAGCGCTTGCGGCCGGAGGCTTTTTAGTAAAGAATTTGTCCATTTCTTGTGGAATTTTGTCTGCCCTGGAGGGTTCTGGCTTGTCACTGGGGATGAATCTGCCTACTTTGCCCATTCTTGTACGGCTAAATAGCAGAATTTACTAGTTTGCTGACTCACATGGAGAGGAGCTCTCTCACATGCGTCTGTCCCGGTCGGCTGTTAGGCTCCGCCCCATAGTAGTTCATAGTAGTTATATTCCTGTACATAGGAGCAGTATTATAGTAGTTATATTCTTGTACATAGGAGCAGTATTATAGTAGTTATATTCTTGTACATAGGAGCAGTATTATAGTAGTTATATTCTTGTACATAGGAGCAGTATTATAGTAGTTATATTCTTGTACATAGGAACAGTATTATAGTAGGTATATTCTTGTACATAGAAGGCAGTATTATAGTAGTTATATTCTTGTACATAGGAGCAGTATTATAGTAGTTATATTCTTGTACATAGGAGCAGTATTATAGTAGTTATATTCTTGTACATAGGAGCAATATTATAGTAATTATATTCTTGTACATAGGAGCAGTATTATAGTAGTTATATTCTTGTACATAGGAGCAGTATTATAGTAGTTATATTCTTGTACATAGGAGCAGTATTATAGTAGTTATATTCCTGTACATAGGAGCAGTATTATAGCAGTTATATTCTTGTACATAGGAGCAGTATTATAGTAGTTATATTCTTGTACATGTCACGGAATGTGTACAGGTAACAAGGCAAAGCAACATGCATAAATGACTCGCTGGATCCAACAGCTAAGGAACAAAAGGGAGACCCCTGTAGAAGACCTGGCACTTTCCCTGGCTGCTTAGCCTATGCATAGATCCGAATGGTGGAGGTATGCATATCCACGTACCTTGACTATATAACCCCTGAGCACCCTACAATAGTGAGGGGACACGACCACCGGCTCCCTACACCAGACACGGAGGGAGTCAGGGTCACCTGGGATCCAGCAAATAGAAAATAACAGATAACAGTATAACACTTAACTTTGTAGAGGAGAGGAGAACCAGATGGGCATGCACACATACTCCAGGAAGAAATATAAGCCGCCCAGAAAAGCCTTCTGGGGAAGAATTTAAAGGGAAGCAATTAGTCCAACACATGACAGCTGAGAGAGGCTAAGGAGAGGAGGAGCTGAATACCACAACACAGAAACTCAAAGAGGAGGTTCTGAAAGGCCTCTGTCAGAGCTTCTCAGCTGTCTGGTTGTGACAGTACCCCTCCCTCTACGAGTGGACTCCGGACACTTAGAACCCACCTTCTCAGGATGGGACCTATGGAAAGCCCTGATGAGACGAGAGGCTTTAATGTCCGTCACTGGGACCCACATCCTCTCCTCAGGACCATACCCCTCCCAGTGAACAAGGTACTGAAGAGAACCGCGGACAAGACGAGAATCCACAATCCCAGAGACCTGAAATTCAAGATTCCCATCAACCATAATCGGAGGAGGAGGCAAAGGCGAGGGTACAATGGGTTGAACATAAGGTTTCAATAAGGACTTATGAAAAACATTATGGATCTTCCAAGTCTGAGGAAGATCAAGACGGTATGCAACAGGATTGATGACAGACAGGATTTTGTAAGGCCCAATAAACCTAGGACCCAACTTCCAGGAGGGAACCTTCAATTTGATATTCTTGGTAGACAACCACACCAGATCACCAACATTCAGGTCCGGACCAAGCACACGTCTCTTATCAGCCACACGCTTATATCTCTCACTCATGCTCTTTAGATTATCTTGAATCTTTTGCCAAATAGATGACAAAGACGAGGAGAATCTGTCCTCATCAGGTAAACCAGAAGACCCCTCTCCCGAGAAAGTCCCAAACTGTGGATGAAACCCATATGCACCAAAAAATGGTGACTTATCAGAGGACTCCTGACGACGGTTATTTAAAGCAAACTCAGCAAGGGACAAAAAAGAACACCAATCCTCTTGATTCTCCGCCACAAAACAACGCAGATATGTCTCCAGATTCTGATTGACGCGCTCTGTCTGACCATTCGACTGCGGGTGGAAAGCAGAAGAGAATGACAACCGAACCCCCAAGCGAGAACAGAAAGCCTTCCAGAATCTGGAAACAAACTGCGTGCCCCTATCAGAGACTATGTCTGAAGGAATACCGTGCAATTTGACAATGTGATCAACAAATGCCTGCGCCAGCGTCTTAGCATTGGGCAAACCAGGAAAAGGGATGAAATGCACCATTTTGCTAAAACGGTCCACCACCACCAGAATCACAGTCTTCCCCGAGGAACGAGGCAGGTCCGTTATGAAGTCCATGGACAGATGTGTCCAAGGACGGGAAGGAATGGGTAAGGGAAGGAGAGGACCTGATGGCCGTGAATGAGGGACTTTGGCACGAGCGCAAGTCTCGCAGGCTGCCACAAAACCCTCAACCGACTTACGAAGCGCAGGCCACCAGAATCTCCGAGCGATGAGATCCAGTGTGGCTCTTACCCCCGGGTGCCCAGCAAGGACCGTATCGTGGTGTTCTTTAAAAATCTTGTGTCTTAAAGCGAGAGGCACAAACAACCTCCCAGGAGGACAAAGATCAGGAGCCTCTGACTGGGCTGCCTGCACCTCTGCCTCCAATTCAGGAAAAAGAGCAGAGACCACCACACCTTCAGCCAAAATGGGACCCGGGTCTTCAAAATTCCCGCCTCCCGGAAAACAACGTGACAGGGCATCTGCCTTCACATTCTTAACTCCAGGGCGGAACGTGACAACAAAATTAAACCTAGAAAAGAACAGCGACCATCTGGCCTGTCTCGGGTTCAGACGCTTGGCTGACTCCAAGTAGGCCAGATTTTTATGGTCAGTAAATACGGTAATAGGGTGTCTGGCTCCCTCTAGCCAATGGCGCCATTCCTCAAAAGCCAACTTGATGGCCAACAATTCCCTATCTCCCACATCGTAATTTCTCTCTGCGGAGGAGAGTTTTCTTGAGAAAAAGGCACACGGTCGCCAATTGGCAGGAGAGGAACCCTGAGACAAGACCGCCCCCACACCCACCTCAGAAGCAATCAACCCCAGCTGCATGGGCTCCTGCTCAGAAGGGGCTGACAGCGACTGAGACCCCTGCGCACAGAATGGGACCGCTGCACAGTCCTGGGACCGAGTATGACATGAAGGAGAGATCTCTCCTCTCTCTCTAAGACGCCTGTCAATACGAACGGCCTGAGACATAGCAGAGTCCAAAGAAATAGGCCTTTCATGAAAGGCAAATGCATCTTTCAATCCCTCTGAAAGACCATGGCAAAATTGACTTCGGAGTGCAGCATCATTCCAACCAGTATCAGCTGCCCATCTCCGAAATTCTGAGCAGTATATTTCTGCGGATTGTTTACCCTGGCATAAGAGACGTAGTCTAGACTCCGCCAGAGCAATACGATCCGGATCATCATATATCTGACCCAGGGCTAAAAAGAATTCATCCACTGAACGGAGAGGCCGTGCCCCCTCCGGCAGTGAAAAGGCCCAGGACTGAGCGTTACCTCTGAGCAGCGATATAATGATCCCCACCCTCCGTTCCTCATCTCCAGAGGAAAGGGGAAGAAGGCGAAAATGGAGTTTGCAAGCCTCTCTAAAACGCACAAAATTCTCACTACCCCCGGAGAACGTATCCGGGAGCGAGATCTTAGGCTCAGAACAAGCTCCATGAACGCAAGCTGAACCGGTCACTTGAAGCTGAGAAAAAGTCTTACGGAGGTCAGCTACCTCCAATGAAAGACCCTGGAAGCGTTCAGCCAAAAGTGAAACCGGATCCATGCTTAAAACGGTTTTGGCGGCTTATAATGTCACGGAATGTGTACAGGTAACAAGGCAAAACAACATGCATAAATGACTCGTTGGATCCAACAGCTAAGGAACAAAAGGGAGACACCTGTAGAAGACCTGGCACTTTCCCTGGCTGCTTAGCCTATGCATAGATCCGAATGGTGGAGGTATGCATATCCACGTACCTTGACTATATAACCTCTGAGCACCCTACAATAGTGAGGGGACACGACCACCGGCTCCCTACACCAGACACGGAGGGAGTCAGGGTCACCTGGGATCCAGCAAACAGAAAATAACAGATAACAGTATAACACTTAACTTTGTAGAGAGGAGAACCAGATGGGCATGCACACATACTCCAGGAAGAAATATAAGCCGCCCAGAAAAGCCTTCTGGGGAAGAATTTAAAGGGAAGCAATTAGTCCAACACATGACAGCTGAGAGAGGCTAAGGAGAGGAGGAGCTGAATACCACAACACAGAAACTCAAAGAGGAGGTTCTGAAAGGCCTCTGTCAGAGCTTCTCAGCTGTCTGGTTGTGACAGTACATAGGAGCAGTATTATAGTAGTTATATTCTTGTACATAGGAGCAGTATTATAGTAGTTATATTCTTGTACATAGGAGCAGTATTATAGTAGTTATATTCTTGTACATAGGAGACAGTATTATATTATATATATTGTTGTACATAGGAGCAGTATTATAGTAGTTATATTCTTGTACATAGGAGGCAATATTATAGAAGTTATATTCATATACCACACATTAGGGCCCCTAGAATGCCAGGGCAGTATATTTACCCCACAAGTGACCCCATTTTGGAAAGAAGACACCCCACAGTATTCCGTGAGGGGCATGGCGAGTTCCTAGAATTATTTATTTTTGTCACAAGTTAGCGGAAAAAGATTTTTTTTTTATTTATTTTTTATTACAAAGTCTCATATTCCACTAACTTGTGACAAAAAATAAAAAATTCTAGGAACTCGCCATGCTCCTCACGGAATACCTTGGGGTGTCTTCTTTCCAAAATGGGGTCACTTGTGGGGTAGTTATAATGCCCTGGCATTTTAGGGGCCCTAATGTGTGCGAAGTAGTTTGAAATCAAAATCTGTAAAAAATGGCCGGTGAAATCCGAAAGGTGCTCTTCGGAATGTGTGCCCCTTTGCCCACCTAGGCGGCAAAAAAGTGTCACACATCTGGTATTGCCGTACTCAGGAGAAGTTGGGGAATGTGTTTTGGGGTGTCATTTTACATATACCCATGCTGGGTGAGAGAAATATCTTGGCAAAAGACAACTTTTCCCATTTTTTTATACAAAGTTGGCATTTGACCAAGATATTTATCTCACCCAGCATGGGTATATGTAAAATGACACCCCAAAACACATTCCCCAACTTCTCCTGAGTACGGCGATACCACATGTGTGACACTTTTTTGCAGCCTAGATGCGCAAAGCGGCCCAAATTCCTTTTAGGAGGGCATTTTTAGACATTTGGATCCCAGACTTCTTCTCACGCTTTCGGGCCCCTAAAATGCCAGGGCAGTATAAATACCCCACATGTGACCCCATTTTGGAAAGAAGACACCCCAAGGTATTTAATGAGGGGCATGGCGAGTTCATCGTAATATATATTTTTTTGGCACAAGTTAGCGGAAATAGATTATTCTTTGTATTTTCTCACAAAGTCTCCCTTTCCGCTAACTTGGGACAAAAATTTCAATCTTTCATGGACTCAATATGCCCCTCAGCGAATACCTTGGGGTGTCTTCTTTCCGAAATGGGGTCACATGTGGGGTATTTATACTGCCCTGGCATTTTAGGGACCCTAAAGCCTGAGAAGAAGTCTGAAAAAACCTCCCAGGCTGTGAGCTGTGCGCTGCGATTGGCCAGCGCTGCAGCCTAGGAGAAGGAGACGCCCACAGGACAAGGGAAGACCCGCCTACTATAACTTAAGGAGCAAAGGTACCGGAGCCTATAACAGAAGAACGGAGCGGCGCCCGGGGATAATAGTAAGTGCAGTGAGATCCCCGGGCGCCGCTCTATATGGCAGCATACCCAGTTCACATAGTTTATACAAGTGAAAGGTCCTCTTTAAGTAAGTTTCTACAATTTTGTTAAGTGCAATGGTTAAGTGCAATCATGGCAAACAGTACATAATTTCACATTGCGGCATCTGGAAGGATAATACACACAATAGGCAGGTTATCTTGAACGTTACAAAACATTTGTAAACTGGTTACTAGTGCATAAATTATTAAATAGCATGAAAATTGTATGCAAGCTTTTATTTTGCAATAAAACATTTTTATAAAACAGTGCAAATGTCAATGTCAGGCGAGGCTCAGCACTGAGGGAAGGGGGGCCCAAGCTGAACTCTTGCACCAGGGCCCATGAGCCGTTAGCTACGCCCCTGAACTTGAGTCCTGTTTCCTGAAAGTGCTTAAAGTTGTAGAATCCTCTGGAAACTGATAAAAGTTCTTTGCAAACCACAGGGCAAAGGAGTAAATTGTAATCCAAAGGGTTAAAATGTCATAAGAGCAGCAAAGGCTATCAAGTAACCTGAGAAAGGGGATAAAACAGTTAACTTGGACATGAGGGGGTTAAGTGCTGATGGGGGGAGTCCTTACTGACATGACCATCTGGATGAGGACAAACGGGCAACCTGGAACAAAACGGTTAAAAGCACACAAATGCCAAACAGGTCCTCACCCGTCAAGCAATCAGTCCATGGAGTGGCTCCCAAAACAATGTCACTGGATTTTTTTCCTTTACGCTGGGTTCACACCTGAGCGTTTTACAGTGCGTTCAAACGCGCTGTAAAACGCTCAACACATGAAAACCAATGCTTCCCTATGGCCCTGGTTCACACTTGAGCGTTTTACAGCGCGTTTGAATACGCTGAAATACGCCCTACGCTCAAAAAAGTTCTGGAGCTTCTTTGGGGCGTTTTGTCGCGCGTTCCCGTACATAGTCTTTTGGGAACGCGCAACAATGGGCGTTCGCTTGTCTCTGTATGCGCGATTGCAAACGCCGGTACAATCGCGCATACAGAGCGCTCCTTTCAGAACATTAGTGGGGACACCTTAGTGGGTTAGTGGGGACACCTTACAAGTAGGTGTCCAGCTCCTCATCGCTACTGAAGCTGCTGAACCTCATGAGAGGATGTTCCAGCCTCTGGTGGTAGCACAGAATAGCGTTAGTGGTGGTGCGCCACCGCCCTCTACCGGTGACAGTAGGAATTGGCTGTGAGGACAGCCTGGACAATGCTGCTGTGACTCTCTGCAATCCGGGATCCACAGCCGTTGCAGGAAGGGGCAGAATTTCTGGCTGCAGGGGCTCGGGGAGAGCTGGAACAGCTGCCTGGGGCTGCTTCCAGGGCAACATGTAAGGTGGCAGAAAACATGGCTGGACCTTGGGATTGAAGGTCAGGACGCTGTTGTTGATCTGTCCCACCCTCATGGTTGGTGGCGGCGCCAGATCCGGTATCAAAGGAGCAGGTGCCGGCTGGACTTGTTCTTTGAACAGCAGGTGGCCATTCGGGGTTTCTTGAAGACAAAGGGTCTTGCCCGCAGATCCTTGATCCTCCTGCTAGGACTCTGGAGTAACGGCAGGGGAGAGTGGCTTCTGCAACAGGGTGACTCCAGCAGCAAAGAGTCCCTGCATGGACCGCATGGGGGTGTATTCCACTTGGTCTCCCACATACAGATTGTGCCTTTCCTGGGGCAGATAATGTCTCTTCACAGACCGGCGGCCTACAAATACTTCAGTCCCAGAATAGTTATCCTGGAGGAATCCTACACCCCTCTCCACAGAGAACCATAGAACAGTTCCGGTCCTCCTATTCAGCTTGGGGTCTCCAGGTTGGGGGCTGTCAATAACCTGTTTGACCCACTCTTCCACACCTGACTTATATTCCCAGGCAGTCTGGGCGAATGCTGTGATCTCGTGCGGGACCTCAGGGTTCAGGCTACGGAGCTTCTCATAGCTGGGCAGCGGAGTGGAATCTCCAGCCGCCTCAGCCGCACCAGTAGGCGGTAGTGGCGTTGCCGGCCTAAGGCTGATGGCCGGGACTGGGGTCTCTGGACGTGGCAGTAGGATGGACACGGACCGGGCCTGGGCCTCAGGGAGCGGGGTTGCTCCTACCTGATGTCGCGGCCGGGCAGCCGGTTCCGGTGTCTCCTGGTCACGATCCGCAGGCGCCATCTTCATCTGGGCAGCAAACCGGATACTGGCTGAGGTGGTGACATCCTCCGCGGGTGCATCAGAGAAGGCGGAGGGATTCACAGCCTCTGGTAATCACTTCAGGTCAGGAACTTTAGGAGCAGGGGCCGGGACTTTGTCAGTGGTGTTCTCCGACAACTCCGGTATACTGGCCAGGGTAGGTGCTGCTGGGCTCTTGGGCACGGAGGGATCCACAGCCTCCGGTACAGTGGCGAATACAGAAGGACCCTTTTTATTTAGGACCTGGGAAATATGAATTTCCGGCGGGCGCTCCTCATAGACAGGTTCGCCGCAAACTGACATTTGGTTCCAGCGTGGCTGAGGGAACGCCATCTTCACTTCTTCCTCAGTCCACCAGGGTGTCAGTTCTAAGGGTGCGGCTAAGAGGGTGGAGCCTTTATCATCTCTGTCCACAGTAGGAGGTTCACAGGGGGCAGCCTCGATTTTTCCCGCTCCTGAAGGGGCGTATTCGACATCTTCGCTCCTTTCTGTAAGGGGTGTTGTTAGTTTTTCCTGCTTCTGGGGGGTGTAGACAGTATATTCGCGCTCCTGAGAGGGCGTTCCTGGGTTCCTTTGTCTCTGAGTATGAAGACAAGGCGCCATCTTAAAACGAATATGGCGAATTTCCAAAATATCGAATTAACTCCTTGCATGCTGTAGCGCACGTCCAGCGCTTCTTGGCACAACAGTACAAGTAAGAAAGTCTGTTTTTCCAGCGATCTTTGCACAATCTTTGCCCTTATTATTATACTGTGAAACATGCGATTTAAGTCAGTTTTTTGCGCACAATTATGAAACATGCGATTCTGTTGTTAGGGATGAACACACAATTCAATCCGATCCTGTTCGTGACGCCACTTATGCAATGAGCAGGACACTGGGTCAGTGGGGTTGCTATGCAGTGGGTCAGTTTATATGTGTAAAAGTTAGTGACGCCAATTGCAGCTTGCGCAGGTACTGTAGCAGGGCCCTTTTAAGATGGTACAGCTCATATACCACGTGAGGAATGCCAGAGGGGTATAATGTCTCTGTGTAGTGTCAATGGTGTCTCCTACCTTGGTACGGCTGGACTCCTGGATCCCGGCTCACATGCAATAAATTGAGTGTTGTTAATAGGAGTTTTTATGGAATAATTAAGATCCAGACAGGAGATATCGTCCAACTCGTCATTACTTAATGGCAGCTTTAAATCCGTTCAAGTTACAGCTTCAGTCTTTAGGTCCCAGCAGGTATTGACAATATGTGGCAGGAATTTATATCTATTCTGCTTCTGATACATACGCCTATAGATCTGGCAGGTATTAGTCTTCTGCTCTGTCTGTCTTCTGCTTGGTAGTGGGCCTGACTAGCTGAGGAGGAATTTGGCTTCTCCTGAACTTGGGAAATGTACTCACAGCTTGGCTCACAGGGTATGCTTCTTCCTGGAGGCTGGAGATGGCTGCTTCTCTGGTCGACCAGCTGAGGTAGATGACTCAGGCTGGGAGGATGGATCCGGGCCTCAGCCGAGGTTGGATCCAGGGTTGGGATCCCTTGTTCTGGGGTGGCTGGTACACTCACTAGAACGTCCTACTCCTCCTCATGATACGGGACATGGGAACGTCCCACTTCTGCTCATATAGGGGAGCCTAGACTGGAATGGACTATTCCGGTCTAGATATACTAAACTATTCTATAGACTGCCTGCACATTGCCGCCACCTACTGGTGTACACGGATAATTACAGCAATTTATATAAAACAGTCATAGGAAATCCATATAATGGAAAATGCAATGTAAGATTACACAGGATGATAACACATATACACTTAACATCATGTAGCTGGGGAACAAAGTTTTAGTGACATACTCTGGGATGTTACACAAGCAGTGAATGGAATGAGTTGCTGTTATATGAATGTTATGACGTTACTTTGCTCAGCTCTTCCTGCTCTATAGTCGGCTGCTCTATAGTCGGCTGCTCACAGCTCGGACTGCACTTTTCACAGCTCGGACTGCACTTTTCACAGCTCGGACTGCACTTTTAGCATTCCCTTCAAGTGTTTTATTCTTGTACAGTGCATGATTGTAACAGATAGGGGTCATTTGTGCAAATATTCTACTTTCTGTGTTTCTGTTATTTTTCTTTATTAGAATAAAATAGAGGAAGAAGCGGAACTTTTCTTTGCCGCTTGTTTACTTCTCGCACTCGGTTGATAACTGTTCCCTGGGCAGGAGATACATTGTTTCTTTGTATTTCCTGCATCTTTTGATCCTTGTATGTATCCGGAGTAATGAGGGAGTTATCAGTGTCAGACAGGCCTGTCCTATTGTGGTCGTCTCATCCACCGCTCGCTGGGAAAACTCTCTGCCTCTCTATGTGAAGGATAAAGGATTTCCATCATCTCAGTGGGGAGATCTTCTGAATTCATGTGTTGCGATGAAGATGATTTTTTTTCCATTTTAAAGAATTGATATCATTTATTGCTTCATTTAATCGTTCCAATTGTAGTGAGTTTAAGCGCCGTCTAGCATTTAATGGATTTATTGGCAATGAGTCTGAGCGCTCGTCATGAGCTGCATAATGCCAGGTTCACCCAGGGACACAAAATATCGCTGCGAGACCGCACTGTACCCCGGATATATTGGGGCAGAGCCAGGGCGATCGTTCATCAGATTTTAGCCAGGAGGGAGCCAATGGCGTTGAGATAGAGAGGTGGACATCGCCCACACAGGTAGGAGAGGTGGTCAAAAAGGGGCACTGATTTGGTGTAAAGTCACCTGTGGAAAGTTAGATAATGGAAGGGACATTTTCACCAGCAGCACAAAGTATTTCAGGAGAAAAAATGTGCTAAACATAGGTGATCACTAATGTGTTGATGTGAAGTCAGGATGTCGGGAGCAGACCAGAGGCAAGCCAGAGATCATTGACTGAGCATTGGGTTCACAGCGGAACAGAGGACTTCAGGAATGGAATGTTCAGGAAGATGTCAAACTGAGAGTTGCACAGTGGAAGAAGTAAAGTTTTCAGAAGCACAGAGTATTTCCGGAGATACATTGGAAAGTCACAGGCAGAACGATGTGTAGCTGAAGGTGCAGGAACCCAGCAGCACAGAGTATTTCAGGGGAGTATTATGTTGATCTTGTGAGAGGGCACAGACTGAGAGTTAGGCCTCATGCACACGACCGTTGCGCGCATCCGCGTCGGTTCCGTCATTTTTCAGAGTTTAGCGGAGGTCCCATTCATTTCTATGGAGCTGTGAAAAAAAAATGATAGTCCTCCGTTTTTTCTCCGCGTCCGTGATCCGTGATTCCAGTCCGTCAAAAAAATATAACCTGTGCTATTCTTGTCACGGGAAAACGGAGGACGGACCTATTCAAGTCAATGGGTCCATCAACAAAAAAAACGGATGCACAACTGGTATGTCATCCGCGTCCGTGTCTGTTTTTTTCTACAAGACCTTGGTGCAATAAAATTACACTTTTCATTAACCTTCCTTTTTCCCCCCCGTCAGACAAAAAAAAGGAAGACACGAGGAAACACAACTGAAGCAAAATCGGACACGGACCACTGAAGCCAAATCACTGACAGTGAAAAAACACTGTCGTGTGCATGAGGCCTTAAGGTCATTGCACACGATCGTATGACCTCCGAGACATATGGTCCGTGAGCGGCATTGATCGTGCGAACGGGAGCGCACAGCACCATAGATTACATTGATGTTGTGGAGGTCGGGCCGCCCGCGGGGCTATGATCTTATGAGTGCGGGACAATAGCCCCGCGGGCGGCCCGACGTGCACAGCATCATTGTTATCTATGATGCTGTGCGCTCCCGTGCGCACGATCAATGCCGCGCCGCTCACAGACCGTACTGTATGTCTCGGAGGTCATACGGTCGTGTGCAAGGGCCCTTATATAGTAGATGGAGATCTCTTCTGCCTCCCCAGCATAGGCAGCCATCAGTCTTTACATGCAATCAGGTAGACCGTAAGAAGCTGATTTTGGTGGGTAGTGGGCCCCTTTATGTACTGGGCCCCTGGAGCAGCTGCACAGTTAGCACATATCGTGTGTCTGTTCTTGTTCTTCAGCAGCACAGAGTATTTTAGAGGAGGACTGTATTGATGTACATAGTTCCAAGAGCAGAGCTGCCTGTGGCACAGAAGTAGCGTCCTAATCTTCTGCGAAGTCACAGACGGGCAATTACATAGTGGAAGGAGCAGGGTCCCGAGCAGGACAGAGTATTTCAGGAGAGGAGTCTGCGGATCTTGTGGGAAGTTACAGACTGGCAGTTGGATCACTGGTGATTAGTGTTTTGTCTTATGTGCTGTCACAGACTGTGAAACATGTAGTGGAAGGGCAGGGTCACCAGCAGCACAGAGTATTTTAGTGGAGGAGTGTATTGATATACATAGTGAATGAGCAGGGTTTGCAGCAGTACAGAGTGTTTCAGGAGGGCAGTCTGTTGATCTTGTGGGTCACAGACTGGCAGTTTCATAGTGGAAAGAACAGGGTCTTCAGCAGCACAGAGTATTTCAGGAGAGGAGTGTTTTGACCTTCTATGAAGTCACGGACTGAGAAACATGTAGTGGAAGGGCAGGGTCACCAGCAGCACAGAGTATTTTAGTGGAGGAGTGTATTGATATACATAGTGAATGAGCAGAGTTTGCAGCAGTACAGAGTGTTTCAGGAGGGCAGTGTGTTGATATTGTGGGTCACAGACTGGCAGTTACATAGTGGAAAGAACAGGGTCTTCAGCAGCACAGAGTATTTCAGGAGAGGAGTGTTTTGACCTTCTATGAAGTCACGGACTGAGAAACATGTAGTGGAAGGGCAGGGTCACCAGCAGCACAGAGTATTTTAGTGGAGGAGTGTATTGATATACATAGTGAATGAGCAGAGTTTGCAGCAGTACAGAGTGTTTCAGGAGGGCAGTGTGTTGATCTTGTGGGTCACAGACTGGCAGTTACATAGTGGAAAGAACAGGGTCTTCAGCAGCACAGAGTATTTCAGGAGAGGAGTGTTTTGACCTTCTATGAAGTCACGGACTGAGAAACATGTAGTGGAAGGGCAGGGTCACCAGCAGCACAGAGTATTTTAGTGGAGGAGTGTATTGATATACATAGTGAATGAGCAGAGTTTGCAGCAGTACAGAGTGTTTCAGGAGGGCAGTGTGTTGATCTTGTGGGTCACAGACTGGCAGTTACATAGTGGAAAGAACAGGGTCTTCATCAGCACAGAGTATTTCAGGAGAGGAGTGTTTTGACCTTCTATGAAGTCACGGACTGAGAAACATGTAGTGGAAGGGCAGGGTCACCGGCAGCACAGAGTATTTCAGGAGTATGGCGACCATGTGATGATGATACTGTGTATATAAAGTGTTAATCTGCAGTATGCAGACAGAGGTGCCGCCACACGCGCAGTTTCAGAACTCGCTACAGATTTATTCTGCAAGTAGATTTGATTTCAGACGTGAGATGAGATACGGAGAGTTACATAATGTAATAAATTGAATCAGCTCAGGTAATATCCCTCATTCTCCTTCCCGCACCTTCATAAAATCAGGATTTCTTTACTGTATTACTTTTTTTTTCACTTGTCAAATATCACTTAGATGCTAATGCAGTTGTTCCCGGCTCCCTCCTCGGGCCTCCACAACGCAGCCAAATTACGACGCGGCCCATCCCCCACCAATACGCGTTTCATGGCTGAATCATGGCGGCAGGAGCCATTAATCAAAATATACATTGTAAAGTCCGTGTTTATTTAGCCAGAGCTCGTCAGCGAGAATATCCATATTTCTACAATCTACCCCTAAAGTTGTGATTAACGAACGCAGAATAAAATAAATGCCTGGATTCATGTGAGGGTGGTGGTGGAGGAGGACGGTGAGGGTGGTGGTGGTGGGGGAGGGTGAGGGTAGTGGTGGTGGAGGAGGACGGTGAGGGTGGTGGTGGAGGACGGTGAGGGTGGTGGTGGAGGAGGACGGTGAGGGTGGTGGTGGTGGGGGAGGGTGAGGGTAGTGGTGGTGGAGGAGGACGGTGAGGGTGGTGGTGGAGGACGGTGAGGGTGGTGGTGGAGGAGGGTGAGGGTGGTGGTGGAGGAGGAGGGTGAGGGTGGTGGTGGAGGAGGACGGTGAGGGTGGTGGTGGAGGACAGTGAGGGTGGTGGTGGTGGTGGAGGAGGGTGAGGGTGGTGGTGGTGGTGGAGGAGGGTGAGGGTGGTGGTGGTGGTGGAGGAGGGTGAGGGTGGTGGTGGTAGTGGAGGACGGCGAGGGTGGTGGTGGAGGACAGTGAGGGTGGTGGTGGTGGTGGAGGAGGGTGAGGGTGGTGGTGGTGGAGGAGGGTGAGGGTGGTGGTGGTAGTGGAGGACGGCGAGGGTGGTGGTGGAGGACGGTGAGGGTGGTGGTGGTGGTGGTGGAGGAGGGTGAGGGTAGTGGTGGGGGGGGGTGATGGGGGGCTAACTAATTAATATGTTTATGTTAATTATACAAATTCACAACAGGTTTGAGGACTCAGATCCCCTAATATCAGGCTTAGGACTCATGCACACGACCGTTGTTGTTTTGCGGTCCGTTTTTTACTGATCCGTTGTTCCGTATCTGAGTTTTTTTTTCTCTGATTTAAGTCCTCTTCCGTTCCGTTATTGCACAAAACATATCCGTAGGGTTTCCGTATTTGATCCGTTTTATGCGGATCGTATACAGAAACAGCAACTTATTAATCACCAGACACATGAGCAATATGGGCTGGGCATAGCATTTCTACAGTATGGATCCGCAAAATACGGATGACATACAGATGTGTTCCGTGTGAGTTCCGTATTTTTGGCGGACCCATTAACTTGATAGGGGCCTCGGATCGTGATTTACGGACAATAATAGGACATGCACTACTTTTTTGCGGAACGGCCATGCGGACAAACGGAAACGGAATGCACACGGAGTAACTTCTGTATTTTCTACAGCCCCTATTGAAGTAAATGGTTCCGCATACGGTCCGCAAAAAAACCCCGAAACGGAAGCGGAAATAAAATGCGTTCATGTGCATGAGCCCTTACTCATATATTAATATTAGGGTTGAGCGAATCTGGTTCTTTTAAAAACCTACGTTAAGAATATCGGCTCCATCCTACTGTAAAATGTATTGCCTCTGGGGAGGTATTTCCGAAGTTTCATCAAATATCGCAAGACGTACTTTGTCTCACCTCTATCATGTGTCACTATGTTTATTCGCATATATTACTGTATCAAAATACGAAGCTTCGTTAATGATTCGCTCAACCCTAATTAATATCAGATCCCTAAATTCACTCCAGAACTTAGAGATGACAGAAATTCTTAAAATTTGTTTTGTGTCCGATTTGTCAAATAAAAATAAAATAAAAAATACATTTGTGGCTGAATTGATTCCACGCTAATCAAAAATGCTCTAATTGGCCTGAAAACTGGTGTATGATACTCGGAGGTCTTCTAGATATCTTGTCGCTCTCAATGTTTTTCTTTTTCATCCCCCCCCCCCCCACCCACTAAGTACTGGAACACAATGACGTCAATAGTAAATGATGTCTGAGTGACACTGACATACAGCACTGTGGTTAAATGCATGTTTGACAGTGTTAACATACAGCGTGTTTAATATCACACCGTGCCGGCACATGTGTTATGCTTTTTCCATATTATAAAGCTTTCAAAAATTGTCCTTTATCGGGGCAGATAGTGTTTAAACACACACAGTGTTATGGGGGAAAAAACTGTTGTTTTATGGTATGGTTGAGCGAAGCGCACTTCAGATCATAGATCTGAAGTCACTTTGGTCAAAACTTCTTTTGAATGCTGTTATTCAACAAAGTCTCGCGCAACTTCGGAGATAACGAATTTCCCTTTGGTGGAGCCCACACATTTGAATGCTGTACGCCGTATAGATCTCCGTGCAGCATTCAAATGAAATTTTAACCGAAGCGACTTCGCTCAACCCTATTTTCTGGCCACGTATTCCAATATTGATGACAGACGACAAAGCAGAGGATGAGGCGGAGTCTGAGAGGGAGAACAATTAAATGATGAGAACGATGACAAAGTTGTTTCTGGCTGCCACAAAGAAGACCGGGAGAAAGAGGACAGACTTGTTCCGATTTCTGTCCAGTTCTATTTTGCCACTGGATCTGGTGATGTTGTCTCAAGTAGTAATAGTATAGAACAGAATTAAATTTGGTTGAAGGAATGGAATGGTGCCACATTTACCACAACTAAGTGGTATGGCAGCAACAGCACTAGCAACTTGGCAAAGTGTGGTTTCTGCTTGTAAACAACCTAATTGCTGGTCGATAATAGTTTTCTCATGGTCACATATTCTGTTATGGATGTCTCACGATGGAGAACAAGAAGGAGAAGAAGTCTGAGCATGAGAAGAAGATGATGATGATGATAAGGACACTGTACTTGGGGATGCGGGCTGGCTGCCACAAAGAAGACCAGGAGGAGGAGGACAAACTGAGAATGCTGGCCAGTTATATTTTCCTACAGGATCCAGTGATGCCACCTCATGTGCTGCAATAGAGTTCTAGTACCTATGTTTGTGTTTGGACGCCCACGGCTCCTCAGCCTTGTGGAGAAAAAAGGCCATACGCGATTTGCTCACACCCAACCAAGAGGCAGTCGAGTTTGGCCTAGGAGTTTGGAATGTTTAAGCCTGCACCCACAATATTAGTTTCATCACCAGTTCCTGAGCTGACCACAATTGAAGCAGTTCTGGCTCTGACAGTTCTTTTGGAGGTTTTGGCAGTACGTTGCTTCTGCTCTTTATTGCCACCACCCTTCTCCTCTGATCAGACTGTGATATGTCATTATGAGCTCCTTGGCCTCCCTTTTGATTCTCTGCTCTGTATTTACCCCGAGAGCCACTGTCGATACCACTGCCCCTACCAACATCACGTGGTTACAGGTGCCATCAACACTACCACCAACACAGCTATGCATGGGGTCCCCCGCCTCCCCCTCAACCTCCTCCTTATGGTAGTCCAAACGCTGACTGCTCTTATACAAGTCATCAACAGGGAGACTCTCTGGACTATCGCCATAGTGTGTGGTGGTGTTTTGTTGCTTTCTCTAAGAAAAAAGAAGGCATCCCACTAGGATGGAGCCATGGTGACAGAGAGGATGCAACTGAGAGGCTTTTCTGGGGCTACAAGGAGGATGAGAAGGAGGAATGCTCTGATCCCTGGCTCCAAAACATGGTGTCAGATTGAGAGGTGACCTCCACTTCATCCTGCTTTTGCTGAGATGAGGAGTGAGCCATTTAGTCTGCAATCTCCTCCTCTGTCCCCAATAATAATGTGTCGCATATCAGCAGTGAGGGAGAGCTGTGGCCTACTACTACTACTGGATGGATGGCTGGTGCTTCTATTGCTGCTGCTACCCACATTCGGACACTGGGATGATGATGCCTGGGTATTATGTTTGGCAATCTTCCCTTTTACTATGAGGTCTTCAAATGGATACTAATGGGTTTGGTACACAGATTACTAAATAGTAGCAAAATCGCAAGTATTTTTTCTGTAATTTAATGACAGAGGCACAATTAAATGTCCTTCCCCTTCTACAAACACACTGCACACTGGTATTGACAAATTACATTCACTTAACCACTTCAGCCCCGCTAGGTGAAACCCCCTTCATGACCAGAGCACTTTTTACACTTCGGCACTACACTACTTTCACCGTTTATCGCTCGGTCATGCAACTTACCACCCAAATGAATTTTACCTCCTTTTCTTCTCACTAATGGAGCTTTCATTTGGTGGTATTTTATTGCTGCTGACATTTTTACTTTTTTTGTTATTAATCAAAATGTAACGATTTTTTTGCAAAAAAATGACATTTTTCACTTTCAGCTGTAAAATTTTGCAAAAAAAACGACATCCATATATAAATTTTTCGCCAAATTTATTGTTCTACATGTCTTTGATAAAAAAAAAATGTTTGGGCAAAAAAAAAATGGTTTGGGTAAAAGTTATAGCATTTACAAACTATGGTACAAAAATGTGAATTTCCGCTTTTTGAAACAGCTCTGACTTTCTGAGCACCTGTCATGATTCCTGAGGTTCTACAATGCCCAGGCAGTAGAAAAACCCCACAAATGACCCCATTTCGGAAAGTAGACACCCTAAGGTATTCGCTGATGGGCATAGTGAGTTCATAGAACTTTTTATTTTTTGTCACAAGTTAGCGGAAAATGATGATGATTTTTATTTTTTTTATTTTTCTTACAAAGTCTCATATTCCACTAACTTGCGACAAAAAATAAAAAATTCTAGGAACTCGCCATGCCCCTCACGGAATACCTTGGGGTGTCTTCTTTCCAAAATGGGGTCACTTGTGGCGTAGTTATACTGCCCTGGCAATTTAGGGGCCCAAATGTGTGAGAAGAACTTTGCAATCAAAATGTGTAAAAAATGACCGGTGAAATCCAAAAGGTGCACTTTGGAATATGTGCCCCTTTGCCCACCTTGGCAGCAAAAAAGTGTGACACATCTGGTATCGCCGTACTCAGGAGAAGTTGGGGAATGTGTTTTGGGGTGTCATTTTACATATACCCATGCTGGGTGAGAAAAATATCTTGGTCAAATGCCAACTTTGTATAAAAAAATGGGAAAAGTTGTCTTTTGCCAAGATATTTCTCTCATCCAGCATGGGTATATGTAAAATAACACCCCAAAACACATTCCCCAACTTCTCCTGAGTACGGCGATACCAGATGTGTCACACTTTTTTGCTGCCAAGGTGGGCAAAGGGGCACATATTCCAAAGTGCACCTTTCAGATTTTGCAGGCCATTTTTTACACATTTTGATTGCAAGGTACTTCTCACACATTTGGGCCCCTAAATTGCCAGGGCAGTATAACTACGCCACAAGTGACCCCATTTTGGAAAGAAGACACCCCAAGGCATTCCGTGAGGGGCATGGCGAGTTCCTAGAATTTTTTATTTTTTGTCACAAGTTAGCGGAAAATGATGATTTTTTTTTTTTCTCTTTTTTCCTTACAAAGTCTCATATTCCACTAACTTGCGACAAAAAATAAAAAATTCTAGGAACTCGCCATGCCCCTCACGGAATACCTTGGGGTGTCTTCTTTCCAAAATGGGGTCACTTGTGGCGTAGTTATACTGCCCTGGCAATTTAGGGGCCCAAATGTGTGAGAAGAACTTTGCAATCAAAATCTGTGTAAAATGGCCTGCAAAATCTGAAAGGTGCACTTTGGAATATGTGCCCCTTTGCCCACCTTGGCAGCAAAAAAGTGTCACACATCTGGTATCGCCGTACTCAGGAGAAGTTGGGGAATGTGTTTTGGGGTGTCATTTTACATATACCCATGCTGGATGAGAGAAATATCTTGGCAAAAGACAACTTTTCCCATTTTTTTATACAAAGTTGGCATTTGACCAAGATATTTTTCTCACCCAGCATGGGTATATGTAAAATGACACCCCAAAACACATTCCCCAACTTCTCCTGAGTACGGCGATACCAGATGTGTCACACTTTTTTGCTGCCAAGGTGGGCAAAGGGGCACATATTCCAAAGTGCACCTTTCGGATTTCACCGGTCATTTTTTACACATTTTGATTGCAAAGTTCTTCGCACACATTTGGGCCCCTAAATTGCCAGGGCAGTATAACTACGCCACAAGTGACCCCATTTTGGAAAGAAGACACCCCAAGGTATTCTGTGAGGGGCATGGCGAGTTCCTAGAATTTTTTTTTTTTTGTCGCAAGTTAGTGGAATATGAGACTTTGTAAGGAAAAAAGAAAAAAAAAGAAAAATCATCATTTTCCGCTAACTTGTGACAAAAAATAAAAAATTCTAAGGAACTCGCCTGTGCCCCTCACGGAATACCTTGGGGTGTCTTCTTTCCAAAATGGGGTCACTTGTGGCGTAGTTATACTGCCCTGGCAATTTAGGGGCCCAAATGTGTAAGAAGTACCTTGCAATCAAAATCTGTAAAAAATGGCCTGTGAAATCCGAAAGGTGCACTTTGGAATATGCGCCCCTTTGCCCACCTTGGCTGCAAAAAAGTGTCACACATCTGGTATCGCCGTACTCAGGAGAAGTTGGGGAATGTGTTTTGGGGTGTCATTTTACATATACCCATGCTGGGTGAGAGAAATATCTTGGCAAAAGACAACTTTTCCTATTTTTTTATACAAAGTTGGCATTTGACCAAGATATTTCTCTCACCCAGCATGGGTATATGTAAAATGACACCCCAAAACACATTCCCCAACTTCTCCTGAGTACGGCGATACCAGATGTGTCACACTTTTTTGCAGCCTAGATGCGCAAAGGGGCCCAAATTCCTTTTAGGAGGGCATTTTTAGACATTTGGATCCCAGACTTCTTCTCACACTTTCGGGCCCCTAAAAAGCCAGGGCAGTATAAATACCCCACATGTGACCCCACTTTGGAAAGAAGACACCCCAAGGTATTCAATGAGGGGCCTGGCGAGTTCCTAGAAATTTTTTATTTTTTTGCATAAGTTAGCGGAAATTGATTTTTTTTGTTTTTTTCTCACAAAGTCTCACTTTCCGCTAACTTAGGACAAAAATTTCAATCTTTCATGGACTCAATATGCCCCTCAGCAAATACCTTGGGGTGTCTTCTTTCCAAAATGGGGTCACATGTGGGGTATTTATACTGCCCTGGCTTTTTAGGGGCCCTAAAGCGTGAGAAGAAGTCTGGAATATAAATGTCTAAAAATGTTTACGCATTTGGATTCCGTGAGGGGTATGATGAGTTCATGGGAGATTTTATTTTTTGACACAAGTTAGTGGAATATGAGCCTTAGTAAGAAAAAACAAAAACAAACAAAAAATTTCCGCTAACTTGTGCCAAAAAAAATGTCTGAATTTAGCCTTACAGGGGGGGGGGGTGATCAATGACAGGGGGGGTGATCAATGACAGGGGGGTGATCACCCATATAGACTCCCGGATCACCCCCCTGTCATTGATCACCCCCCTGGTAAGGCTCCATTCAGACGTCCGTATAATTTTTACGGATCCATGGATCGGATCCGCAAAACACATGCGGACGTCTGAATGGAGCCTTACAGGGGGGTTATCAATGACAGGGGGTGATCAGGGTGATCACCCCCCTGTCACTGATCACACCCCCTGTAAGGCTCCATTCAGACATCCGCATGATTTTTTACGGATCCATGGATACATGGATCGGATCCACAAAAAACATGCGGACGTCTGAATGGAGCCTTACAGGGGGGTTATCAATGACAGGGGGTGATCAGGGTGATCACCCCCCTGTCACTGATCACACCCCCTGTAAGGCTCCATTCAGACATCCGCATGATTTTTTACGGATCCATGGATACATGGATCGGATCCACAAAAAACATGCGGACGTCTGAATGGAGCCTTACAGGGGGGTGATCAATGACAGGGGGGTGATCAGAGAGTGTATATGGGTGATCACCCGCCTGTCATTGATCACCCCCTGTAAGGCTCCATTCAGACGTCCGCATGTGTTTTGTGGATCCGATCCATGTATCCATGGATCCGTAAAAATCATGCGGACGTCTGAATGGAGCCTTACAGGGGGGTGATCAATGACAGGGGGTGATCAGGGAGTGTATATGGGTGATCACCCCCCTGTAAGGCTCCATTCAGACGTCCGCATGTGTTTTTGCGGATCCGATCCATGTATCCATGGATCCGTAAAAATCATGCGGACGTCTGAATGGAGCCTTACAGGGGGGTGATCAATGACAGGGGGGTGATCAATGACAGGGGGTGATCAGGGAGTGTATATGGGTGATCACCCGCCTGTCATTGATCACCCCCCTGTAAGGCTCCATTTAGACGTCCGTATGCGTTTTGCGGATCCGATCCATGTATCCGTGGATCCGTAAAAATCATACGGACGTCTGAACGGAGCCTGACAGGGGGGTGATCAATGACAGGGCGGTGATCAATGACAGGGGGGTGATCAGGGAGTTTATATGGGGTGATCATGGGTGATCAGGGGTTTATAAGGGGTTAATAAGTGACGGGGGGGGGTGTAGTGTAGTGTAGTGTTTGGTGGGACTGTACTGACCTACCTGAGTCCTCTGGTGGTCGATCCTAACAAAAGGGACCACCAGAGGACCAGGTAGGAGGTATATTAGACGCTGTTATGAAAACAGCGTCTAATATACCTGTTAGGGGTTAAAAAATTCGGATCTCCAGCCTGCCAGCGAACGATCGCCGCTGGCATGCTGGAGATCCACTCGCTTACCTTCCGTTCCTGTGAGCGCGCGCGCCTGTGTGCGCGCGTTCACAGGAAATCTCGCGTCTCGCGAGATGACGCATATATGCGTCCAGGAGGAGAAAAGCAACCACCTTCCGGACGCATCGGCGCGTTAGGCGGTCCGGAGGTGGTTAAACAAGTATACCACTGCAGTTTTTTTTTGTAAAACACCTTCAATAACACGGGTATAGTAATACAATTTTTTGTAGTAATAAGAGTTTTCTGTAATTGAACAGTTTCTTGCAGTAATACAACACATTCACTTACACAGGTTTATCGATGCACTTCTGTGAGCCGAAAATGCCCAATTACAAACAGTAAATTTAAGTTTTTATTAAAAAAAGGAGGGCAATTGCTCAGCATTTGCAGCAAAATGTATGCAATAAGCCTATGAACCGTAGAAATTTGAGTTTTTAGGTTTACAAAAAAAAGAAAGCTGGCTGGCTGTCCATATACAGAAATATAATGTTTTTGGGCAGGATTTTGTAATGCAGAACTCAGGGTGACCACAGCTCTCTATGCTTTCCCTGTTAAAACCCTGAAATCTACCCTTTTACATCTCCCTGTTCTCTCCTTATAGTGCCCCTAGTTACATTACTAGCTAGTGTCGGCATTACAACAGTTTTTTGGCAGACCAGTACATGTTTTCAGGTCACAGAATGGCGTTCTATTGCGTTCTCAGCAGCAGGACCTGCCAGAATCCTGCCCCTGAATGGCATATCATGCGTTCAGCCTCTAAGTCCATCAGAGTATGTGTATGTGGTGTAATTTGCAGATGTCCTGCCTATTTCATCAGAGTTTAGATAAATAGTTGGGGGTTAAAGGGATTGCCCACAGTTAGAAAAACATGGCTGCCTTCTTCCAAAATCAGCACTACCCCTGTCCATAGG
Source organism: Bufo gargarizans (assembly GCF_014858855.1). Classification (NCBI taxonomy): domain Eukaryota; kingdom Metazoa; phylum Chordata; class Amphibia; order Anura; family Bufonidae; genus Bufo; species Bufo gargarizans. The sequence continues at coordinate 371,502,754 of NC_058085.1, read as the reverse complement.
TTGTATCTAGTATTACAGCTCGTCTCCATTGAAGTGAATGGGGCTGAGCTGCAATACCACACACAACCTGTGGACAGGTATGGCGCTGTTTTTAAAAGAAAGCGGCCATGCTTTTCTGATCTGCTTTATGGAAGAGAATGGCTGGACTTGAAGCAGCAGCCAGAGCAGGGGTGGTTGGGATTCAGGAGAGATGGCATTCCGACAAACATGGCATAACTGGTCTGCAATTAGTTCTTTCTGTAGGGCAAGTGACCAGCGATTCTCCTGTGACATCATCATCAGGCGCCACTCTCATCACGATGCTTGCACAGGCAGTTCTGCTGCCTAGCTTACACGGATGATGGAGTTTGCTCCCCGCACGATGAGCATTGTTGTGTTCTCTGTAGTCACCGATGCAGTTTCCGCAATGTAGCAAATTGTTACCATGATGTACATTTCTCCTTCTTCAAGGAGCTATCAGTCAATCATTATGCGATGAGAGGAGTGTTTTTCTCCTTCTTCTTCCTCCAGACCCTTAAGCTTGATGTGATGGTGCAGAACTGGAATCATCAGCCCATTGGGCACCTGGAGGTTTCACTTTGTTGGCATCGGTGTCAGGAGCTCATTTATTTTACTTTTCCTAGAAATGTGATTTGGGCATTTTATCTATTTTCTTTGTTTTGATAGATGGATAATAGGAATCTGACTGCTGGAGGGCGCGGAGCTCGCTGGAAAGATGACGGCACAAGAAACTACATTAAACTTATCACATTTCTATTGCTCTCGCTCAAGACAATCCTGAAAAGTGATAGAATAATATTTTACTACATAGAGGTTTCTTCCCCACCCGGGCCCCTCAGCTGTTCTGCTTTAATTTCAGCCATTTCTCAAATGTATTAAAAAAATCATATATTCCAAGAATACATACAGTGCATTCTGAAAGTCTTCACCCCCTTCACCTTTTCTGCTGCGTTTCGTTCTATCAGAGCCTTATTATTTTTCTCATCAGCCTTGAACACAACTCTCCATAATGACTGATGACAAATCAATATTGTGCAAAATAAATCTCTGAAAACTCAAATTTGCATAAGTATTCAAAGCCTCTTCTCCGACACCAGGTTGAGCTCCGGTGCATCCTGTTTCCATTGATCATCCTTGATTCTACAACTTCATTGGAGTCCATTTTCTGCAGCTTCAATAGATGGGACATGGTTTGGAAAAGCACCCCCCCCCCCTGTCTATAGAATGCCCCCCCCCCCCCCAATGGATAGGTCAATAGATGATGATTCAGCCATGAAGTAGAAGGGATTGTCTAATGCCCAAAACAAGTTTGTGCTGAGGTACAGATCTTAGGAAAGGTCCAGAAAAGTGCTGCAACATAGTGTCCTTCATCATTCTTAAAGGGAAGATGCTTTGAACCACTAGGACTTTTGGTAGAGATGAGTACCTAGAAAAACGGATTCAGCAGAAGCTCCTTGGTCTGATGATCACTTTGACAGACCTCCATAGTTCCTCTGTGAAGATGGAAGGAATGTTCTCCAAAAGCACAAGTCTCTGTTTTTTTTGCATCCTAATGGTAAAGCCAAAGACGATAAGGGCTTGTTTCATGATAGACAACCTCTTTAATTTGTAAGCCACCTTGGTGCTCAACTGGCTGCTGCAAGTCTGACCCCCAAAGAACTTTTTTTGCTGCAGAACCGATGGCTACCTGAAAAACTGATCAATTAGAAGAGATACTCCTTGGTCTGATGGTAACTTTGACAGGGCTCCAGAGTTCCACTGTGGGGCTGGAATAAATGTTCTCCAGAAGGACAATTTTTCCCTATTTGCATCCTAATGACCCAGCCAAAGAAGACCCCAACAAGTTTCACTACCACTTAAAGGGCATTTTTGATCACAGACAACCCCTTTAATTTGTAAGCCACCCCAGTGCTCAACTGATTGCTGACAGTCTGATGCCCAAAGAGCTGGTTTTGCTACAGGAACCCTCAACAAGCCAGACATTTCCCGACAGCAGAGATGCATGGGAGGAGTAGTATTGCACCGTGGGGCATTTAGATAAATGATATGTCTTTATAAAGTGAAAACCTTGGCTCCTTTAATTTCCTCTGCCTTTGTCAAAATCAGATTGGCACTTTGCAGAACCTTACATAATGCACACATCAATGGGGTGACTGAAAAAATAGCGAAAAACCCAAAACATTCTCAACCATAAGTGATAAAAATGAGAAAGATCAAGGTAACAATGTAATAGAATCCGGATGTCATGTATCAGATGTCACCATGTCACCTGAGATTAGGAAAGAACAGTTTTATTCTGCTGCTCAAACGATCCAGCGCTGTAATAAAACAGAAGGTCCCATCCTGCAGAATTATGACCTAACAATGGGATGAGCGATGTGACCGGGAGATTAATTACAGCCCCGTCATTTAACAGATTTACTCCATCATCATTTGTCACAGTAATGTGACCTTTGAACACGTCCAATCGCTTCTGCCAATCAAATCTTACAAAGTGTCTCTGAAGACAAGGAACTATAATACCGTGATCTATAGAGCTGTCATGGCGTGCATCTATAACTGTCCACCAATACTCCTGAAGGATTAAACATTTTGAGTCATTATCCATTGGCATTATAGATTGGGTATGTGCGTCTGTCATTTTACCATCACTGCATATTGTCTTTGATGTCCCCTGTGGCTTTGTTTGCTTGAGTGAGGAGTACATGTGAATGTATGAAACTTTGTAATATATCTTATTGGAGGACAAATTCATCTTCCTCGGCTTCTAGCTGCCTGTATTTTGCCTTTCTCTGCCTGTATAATCTCTGTGAATGTTTGAAGACCTCCTTAGTCAGGTGGAAACTGAAGACAGGAGAGGAAGGGGAGGAGGGGGATGATACTGCAGTCTCCTGGCTTCAGCCTCTTCTGTGCTATTCATGCTGTGAGAGGGGAGAGCGAGCAGAAGGAGGAGGTAGAAGATTGGCTTAGAGCATAACGCACAGCACCTATATTTCAATACTGAGACAATATGGACTTTAGAGTTTAAAGAGGACCTGTCTCCACAAAATTGTGTTTTTTCCTTTTTCCAGTTTTCTGAACTTGGCATGAACAGGACAGGTCACTTATGCTGCCCAGGATGGAGGAGTTGCTGCGGACTGGGCCAGAACCACTGGCGAATGCGCAGATGAGGTGAATGCAGGAGTTTGCCCAGTTCTGGCCCTGTTCACAGCATTTTCCCCATCCTGGACTGCAGAAGTGATGTCCTGTCCTTAGCCCAGGTTGAAAACCTAGTAAAAGATGTGACGAAATAGGATTTCTTAGGTGAGGAGCATCATGAGACCTGGTTTCCAAAAGGCAAATCCAACGTTGGTACTGTAAGTCAATTACAAACTTTCTTCTACAGATGTAATTAAGGTGGGTTTATGGTATCCACAGAGTCCAGGAAAAAAGGTTCAAAAAAATATACCCTAGATGGAAATAATTTAGCAATATCCCAACTTAGAACTTGCTGAGGTATGACATTACAAATTATTACATTACATGATTCAATATTCTAGGAATGGTCAATGGTGTAAAGGGCATCCAGCCAGGGATGGCTCCATGTATATAATTACCCTTGGTTGAGTTGGCAGAGTTACAATGGCTCCCTAACTACCATACACTTGGCTTGACAGCATACAATATCTTTGGCCAGATTATAAGGGCCACTCCAGACCTGGGCTCCATGGTATCTGGTTAGGTTTGGGTCCAGTGAACCTTGTATCTCAGAATTTAATAAATAACCAGATAAAACACAAAACAAATGCCAAGAAAAGGCATCTATAAATACCCAACAGTAGGAAAGAACCCTACATATATAAGAGAAAGTAGTAGTTGTAATATCTTCTCATTCAGCGAGGAATCAGTGCCGGAAGGCAGAATAATGCAGATACAAAAGATGAAATCTTTGCTTGCTCCCCTGTAACATCTCCATTGTGATTGACAACAACTTCATCTGATATTCCACCTGAAATATGAAGATATTACATCAGACTTCAGTGGGTACTGGTAGAAGAAGGTCAGAGGCGCATGAGACTGTTTTGTGTTGAAATGTTTGAAGGCTTCTCTAGAACCGTAGGCTTTTTTTTGAACACATCAAAATATTTTTCATCTTGTTCTTAAATATTCTAAATCACCATCAGAGAATGTGACATGATTGATCTTGAAAACCTTAGTATGAGGTAGAGGGTGGAAGAGTGTTAGATGAAGACGACCCTTAAAGGGGAACTAAACCCCAAATAAATCATACAAATACATTTAACACATAGTGCACACCTAGCTATATCTACAAGGTGCTCCCCTTGTAGCTGTCATAAGCTTGATGTTTTTACCTAAAGAAGTGGTCGGTGTAACCCTGAAACGCGTTGTTTTACACCAATTTAAGGAATTACTCTAAAGTTTACAAGTGCCTCTTCACTATCCTTGCAGCGCTGCATGAAAAAACCTCCATTGTTTTATGTCTTGAATCTTCAGTTGTGGTCCGGTAACTCTGTACCGGTGGGAGGACATTCAGCAGCGAGGATCCCAATACCTGACATGTACTTTTGGTAGCTGTGCACCCAGCACAACTCCATCAGGTGAGACACTGTCTTCTCTCCCCCTCCAATATTTGTGCATTCATCTGGTCCCGCACAACGTGCTCTCCTCTTTTCTATTTTACCCTACAGTCTCATAAGCAGTTTAGGATAGATCTTGCAGACAAAGAACTTTGTCTTTCCACTAGTCTTCTCCCATCTTTAGCTAGAGAATGGCAGAGTGAACACATCTAATGTCACATACAGTGAATAGGAAGTTCAGGTGAGGGGCAAGGCTTACGTTTGGTAGTCAGGGACATAGAACAACTACAAACCAACGAATACCATCGTTCGAATCTGTCCCACTCGGAATTTCAAGCTCTAAGGAACTTAAAGAAAAACAAAAACTTGATTATCAAGCAATCCGACAAAGGTGGCAAGTTGGTACTCCTTGACCACTCTAAATATCAACATATGTGTCTGTTATTATTAAACGATAAAAATAGTTACAAAAAAATTTCATCTGATCCGACTGACATCTTTCTGACAGACCTGACCAGAATCTTGTCACAAGGTTTACAACAGGGGATTATTAATAAGACCGAATTTGACTACCTACTCCCAAAAACCCCCCAGATTGCAACTTTTTATTGTCTGCCTAAGATACATAAAGGGGTGCATCCTCTCAGGGGCCGTCCCATCTTGTCCGGTATAGATTCTCTGACACATCACAGCGGAATCTATCTTGATAAAGTGCTCCAGGAATTTGTCAGGACGCTACCATCCTTCACTAGAGACACGATGGATTTTCTCTGAAAAATCGAAACCCTTACCATCAACCCCAACAGCATCATGGCGAGCATAGACGTGGAATCACTTTACACGTCTATCCCACATGATAGAGGAATTGGAGCTACAGCGTACTTTTTAAACACCCGAGGGACCCAGTTTTACCCTCATAATGATTTCATTCTGCGCCTTTTGGAATACATTCTAACACATAATTATTTCCTGTTTAACGGTTCTTTCTACCACCAGCTCAGGGGCACGGCGATGGGGAACTCCTGTGCGCCAACTTACGCCAATCTCTTCCTGGGCTGGTGGGAGGATAAGTATGTCTTCCCAGATCAGCATCGATGGTGGAACGACAACATCACCTTTTGGACTCGGTACATTGACGATGTCTTCCTGATCTGGGAGGGCACTATGCCTGCCTTTCATGAATTCATGAATTTTTACTCGGAATCCTACAAATTGAAAAAAAGACTCACACAGAGAGGCTACCCATTGACCCTTCTGAAGGAGTCGTTTCAATTTGCCGAGTCCAAGAAGAGGGAAGACCTACTGATACTAAGGTCGAGAGACAAGACAGACGAGGGTCTGATACGTCTGATCTCCACCTTTGACCTCCATCCTGAGAGCGCACTGGCCAATACTCCTGATGGACCCAGACCTTGCACAAGTAATCAAGGAATTTCCCCAAGTTACATACCATAAAGGTAGGAGCTTGCGGGATAGACTGGTTCACAGCCACTACGAGGGCCCTAAAAAAGAAGGTACTTGGCTAGATCGGAAGCCTCTGGGGGTTTTTAAATGCGGATCCTGCAAAGCCTGCAAGTATATTAACATCTCGAAGACGGTTACCCGTCACACAAAGTCCTTATTCTATCCGAGACTTTGCGAATTATAAGACAAAGGGCGTAGTATATATCTACTAATGTTCATGCCCCCTTGATTACATAGGGAAAACGAAAAGAGAACTTAGAAGAAGGATCTGTGAACATATCAACGATATAAAAAAACGGAAGGATACCCCCATAGCTCAACATTTCAACAACTGCCACACGGGCAATCTTGATTCCGCACGCTTCTCAGTCTTGGAGGTGGTCCCCCTCCCCGAAAGGAGAGGTGACTGGGACAGGAAGATCCTTATGAAAGAAACTGCTTGGATCTATAGATTCCAGTCCCAGTCCCCTCTCGGCTTAAACGCAAGATTGAACTTTACTTGTTTTATTTGAAAACCTGGCTACCCAAATTCCTGGTCCTTTAAATTAAAATATATATCCTCCTTTAGTGACATTTGCGGGTGTATGGCCCTTTAACTGTCTCTAAGTGGTGAACAAATATTAGCTCACCTTATCTTCTGTTTTAATTTGGTGCCTCACTTCCTCTCCTATACCATCAGGGGGAGGGACCAAATTATATATTATCATCTCTTATTTATCCGTTTTATAAATTCATGGGAGACATCTGTCAGTCCCTCATTCATATTTGGCCCTTTCTGCAGTTGCAGACTTTTTCTATAAGAAGCATCATGGGAAATATAGGGCGAATCCCCTCGCCAACATACGCTTACTACAGAATCCTTCCTAGTGCAGAACATGCCTCCCGAGCGATTCTTACCATCTATTTGCAGTCCCACGATGCGTTCCACTCAAAACCGGAAGTGACGCGAGGCAACTTCCAGTCCCTGGGATTTGCAATCATCTAAATGCCCGGTGCGTTCCATCCGATGCGCTCCACGCCACCGGAAATGACCCAGGGAAGCAGGCATGCGGTCCAGGGTGCGTTCCAGATGCCGGAAACATGTCTTCTGGCGTCCGGAAGCCACCCCTGGGCGGCGCGCTTTACAGGATAAAGACCGCAATAACGGCCTCTCTAACTTAGCCCAAGCTGTGTGGCTTCTTGCTGGGACTTTATCTTCTGTCCCTATGTAAGTAGACCTGGTTTTTCTTCTGTTACTTGATGGATTTATGCTGTAACAATGTAAATGTAGATGCTGGCCTCACACTAATATGAGCTAATATAGTCTCCTAGGTACCTACAATAGGACAGCATTATTCTGGGTAATCAGAAAAACCATGTGTATCCGGCTTAGGAGCTAAGTATCATACATGTATATATATTTTTGCTTTGTCTATCCTGGACTTTATTTTGAGATCATCCCCTGATGAGCCTAGTGTGTTCTAGGCGAAACGCGTTGGGGTCTCGTTTGTCCTATATTTGGTGAGTCTCAGTGACACCCAACCCTTGGAATAGCCACTGACACTCTTATTTGTCGATCGGAAGGGTCTCAGAGGTACCTACGTCCTCTGGGAGAACCGCTGATACCCTCGACTTAGATATCTCCCCCTTCTAGGGTTCCCTTGAGTAGGGATTAACAGGGACTGGATAGTAATAGGTTCGGGGACAGGGAACCTCCACCATCAGGGGGTCGCCCTGGGCTGAGCAGTCTAGGGGCAAATTAGGGTGAGATAACTCTGCCCTTGCCCGGTCCATAAGACTCTGCTCCTCCCTCCCCAGTTTTTTCCTTTTCCTTGCTATCCTGTTACTGTGGATTTCTTGCTGGAGGAAATACTCCCCCATAGGAAATTCAAGTACTCACATGTCTCTCTGCACTACAGTGGTATATATATACCAATACCCTTCTTTGATAGAATAATAAAGGTACTTTTTAAAAAGTCACCTTTTTTTCAGTTGCTTCTCTCTTTTGATACTCTGGTGACAGTAACATCCTAGTTCTAATCTGAATGATTGTTAATGTTTTGCTTAACCAAATTGCAATGCTGGTAGATTGATATGCCTGCAGTGCTATAGGAGTCACTGCCCTTGGTCCCGACAGCCACTTTCTCTCCCACTCCCCTGAGATCATCTATCATCTGCCACCCTGCCTTTTCATCTTGCTCATTCCACTCCAGCGAATTTCATTTCACCCCATTTACCCATTGAGACAGAGCTCAGCAGTGCAGAGAAGTGGTGAAGGAAGTGTAAGTACCTGTGTGATGTCACCAAGTGGGCGGAGCACCTGGTGCTGTGTGTGTGAGGTTAGTGTTAGTGTGTGAGGCAGCCATTAAATGTGTCATGTGTATACAGTTGCAGTGAGCCCCTGAGGAGCTGGTGTAGAGGATGGGAGTGGTAGTGGCCCTGATGAGATGTTGTCTCACAGTGAACGCCCTCTGGCCGTTGCGCATGAATAAAAGACTCTCTTTACTCATAGCAAAAGATTACTTGTAGTACATCCAGTACTAGTTTGGACAAAGTGCAATTTCTATCCTCAGATGATGAGGTATGATGGCGAGAAAAGTGGCAGTTAGTGGTACCCATGAGGTGCTATCTTACTGATGTCTCTCTCTTGAACTTCTGGCTAACAGCTGTAAGCTGTCACTTATGGCTATGGTTGCCCACTGTGTAATGCAGGCTTTGAATTGGTGTGGCCTGGATGTAATCTAGGTGATGGGTGTCTGTGCTGTAGTCCCTTACCTGCACCTGGGTCTGTAAAGGTGTGTTTGCTTGTCAATGCTGACGGCAAACACTGTAGCTTTTCAGGGATCTGTATCTTTGGTATTCTTGTAGTCTCTCTGGAGTAGTGGTATCACAGAAGAGTGGGAACAAGAATTGGTCCCTAAGATCCTTGGAGTAGGAGCTCTAGCATGTGCTTCTAGACACCTCACTAGTCTACGGGAAGGACGCAGGACCAGTACATTCTTACCAAGAAGGGAGGTGTGGGATGGATAGTCCCATTCCTAACGCCAACCATACTTTATCTGCTGGAGTACAGGGCATACAAGAACATAGCAAAAACATAAATTATACAATTGCAGATACCCCCAGGTGCGCGGTACTACATATTAAACATAGGACAAAAATATGGTGTGAACAAAGCCTTAGAATTCTGAGTAGTATCAACCGTCACTAGGGAGGAAGATCTAATAGATTTCTAAGAGATGGGGAAGGTTTCCATCAGAACAGGCATTTTCTCGAACTGACTGTCACTACAAATTGTTGTCTGGGTTATGTTTGTATATATTTGAGTGAGGAGGGGAGAGACAAAAAATATGCAAACAAAACCCAGCTCCTCCTCCTAAACTACTTGCCTGATATGCACTAGCATAAGAGGGGGAGAGCAGGGGGACATATCATGGCTGCAGCCTGAGAGAACAGTGCACTGCTCTTATCATTCATTTTTCACGGTCTGCAATTGTGATATTTGACAGAAGAAGAATAAATAACAAAAGAGATTATGTTTTATGGGGGGGAGGGGGGGGGGGGTTGGATTCTGGCTTTAGTTCCTCTCTAAATCATACAAAGAGTTTAGACAATGTATTCCCAACAATGGATCACATTTTTGGCATGTTCCATCTCATGCCATATTATGCCTGTATTTTCTTCTTCATTTCTTCTTCACTCCACTCTGACCAGTATACTGTAGTTCAGGCTTGCAATGCCAGGGCCTTCAGGGCCACCACCCTTCCACTATAGCTCCTTGCTAGTCTCCCACAGAACTGATTACATCACATGCCTGACTGGACCCCAGCTTTGTGCACAGTAACGTTTACCTCACCATGGTCACTTTGCTAGCTCACTGTCTACTCTGTATGCACATGCTCCAGGCCCTGCTTGGAGAAGCAACCCAAACGCTTCCCTCTAAGAGCTCACTCACTCTCTGACTTCCTTCTCAGCTCTGTAAAGCCAAAGGCAAGACTGAGAACCTATGGTCACCTCTTCTGCTACTGCAACTTTGCATCTTCCCTGTCTCTGTGCCAAGGGACAAGTTAGGTCCCTCCATCAACCAGGTCCTGAACTTTCACTTGCACAGATACACTTGCACTTCCAAAGCATTCAGGTCTAGGACCTCGTGTGGATTGTCCAGACCCTCCTCCTGTTGATGTGAAGAAAATTCGGGCAGGTTCTGACTAGAAATAATTGAGGTGAGCGAAGCTGGCCCCCCTTCAAACAGCACAAACAAAAATTCCAGTGTGTTTCTTTAGTGCTACGTTTGTGCTGTTTTGTGCCGCAAAAATTAACATTTGTGCTGCTTTTATTTTAAAGATAATAGCAACTGTTTGTTTCAACATGATGACATCACCAGCCCCCCTACAACAGCAAAAAGACATGAAACTTGCTGGATGGTTAGTGCTACGTTTGTGCTGGTTTGTGCCGTTTAAATCTACATTATACCTCCTTTCGTTTTCGAGTTATTAACCATTTATTGAAAGGTCACCAAAGGTCACTCAGCCCCCCATCACAGCCAAAAGACACAAAACTGGGCAAGTTGGTTAGTGCTACGTTTGTGCTGGTTTGTACTGTAGAAATTAACATTTGTGCTAGTTTTATTTGTAAGATAATAGCAAAACCGGGCTGGTTGGTTAGTGCTGCATTTGTGCTGTAAAAATGATCATTTGTGCTGCTTAATTTTATGAACTCCATTAACAGGGCTGAAGCATACTGACTTTACACAGGTAGTAAGACAAGTTAAAGCGGACTGACATCACTTAAGTAAGAATGATTATAGCTACAGCCAAAAAAAATAATACTAACTATCAAGAAGTAGAATAGTAAAATGTGTCTCAAACATTTTTATTCTACAAATCATTTTATAAACTAAAGATCATAAAGTTTTCATAAAAATCAATGACAAATAAAGAACAAATGAACCCAAACATAGAGATATCCATATTAAGTCCTGATTTTTTCGCAGTCTTCATTAAACGGTAACTGCACTTGTCCATGGGAAGTGCATAAAAAAGTAGATTATCTCAAGCTAAAACCTTTGCTACCTGCGCTTAACAAATAGTAACTTGGAACTACAGACTAATAATACAAAATCATCAACACTCCATACAGTGTACAGACCTTGAGTAAGAGGTTGGTGCTTGAAGTGACAACATGGATGGCGCTGTGTCCGTCAAACAGCCAACATTTGGGGGCCATACAGGGTCCCTTCTTCTGGGCGACATAGTAACCGTCACTATGTTGGCCAAAAGAAGGGACCCTGCATGGCCCCGAAATGTTGGCTGTTTGATGTATGTGTCAATTTAATAAAAAGTGCTTTACTTCTGGCACATATTGTCCAGTGCTGGTGTCTTCTATTGTGGACTACAAGCAGCTACCTCTTGTGTACAGAACAGTATGGGGGCAGATCTTGGTATGTGAATTTACCACAGCCATACCATTTGTCAAATCATCATATTTTTCCCATGCGTAATCAGACCTTTTACAGTAGGCTATGTAATGGCCTAGAGAGCTTCTGGTAGCTGGTTGGCAAAATGCAACAACAGCTTTTAAAGTGAACCTGTTCTCATTTAATTCAAGGTAGGCTGGAAATTCAGAGAGTTCTGCTTCAAGAAATCTTTCTTGTGAACCTCTGCTTCGTGTTTCACAAGCTGACCAGAGTCCTATGTCAGTGTCAATCCAAAGGTGTTGTCTAGAGTTGAGCGAACACCTGGATGTTCGGGTTCGAGAAGTTTGGCCGAACTTCCCGGAAATGTTTGGGTTCGGGATCCGAACCCGACCCGAACTTCGTCCCGAACCCCATTGAAGTCAATGGGGACCCGAACTTTTCGGCACTAAAAAGGCTGTAAAACAGCCCAGGAAAGGGCTAGAGGGCTGCAAAAGGCAGCAACATGTAGGTAAATCCCCTGCAAACAAATGTGGATAGGAAAATGAATAAAAATAAAAATAAAATAAATAAAAATTAACCAATATCAATTGGAGAGAGGTCCCATAGCAGAGAATCAGGCTTTATGTCACCCACCACTGGAACAGGCCACTGTCAGATATTTAGACCCCGGCACCCAGACAGAGGAGAGAGGTCCCATTGCAGAGAATCAGGCTTTATGTCATAGCAGAGAATCAGGCTTCACGTCACTCACCACTGGAACAGGCCATTGTCAGATATTTTGGGCCTGGCACCCAGACAGAGGAGAGAGGTCCCATTGCAGAGAATCAGGCTTCATGTCATAGCAGAGAATCAGGCTTCATGTTATAGCAGAGAATCAGGCTTCATGTCATAGCAGAGAATCAGGCTTCATGTCACCCACCACTGGAACAGGCCATTGTCAGATATTTTTAGGCACCGGCACCCAGACAGAGGAGAGAGGTCCCATAGCAGAGAATCAGGCTTCATGTCATAGCAGAGAATCAGGCTTCATGTCATAGCAGAGAATCAGGCTTCACGTCACCCACCACTGGAACAGGCCATTGTCAGATATTTTGGCCCTGGCACCCAGACAGAGGAGAGAGATCCCATAGCAGAGAATCAGGCTTCATGTCATAGCAGAGAATCAGGCTTCACGTCACCCACCACTGGAACAGGCCATTGTCAGATATTTTGGCCCTGGCACCCAGACAGAGGAGAGAGGTCCCATTGCAGAGAATCTGGCTTCATGTCATAGCAGAGAATTAGGCTTCATGTTATAGCAGAGAATCAGGCTTCATGTCATAGCAGAGAATCAGGCTTCATGTCACCCAACACTGGAACAGGCCACTGTCAGATATTTTTAGGCTCCGGCACCCAGACAGAGGAGAGTTTCATTCAACTTTGGGTTGCCCCGCAATATAATGGTAAAATGAAAATAAAAAAAGGATTGAATGAGGAAGTGCCCTGGAGTACAATAATATATGGTTAAGGGGAGGTAGTTAATGTCTAATCTGCACAAGGGAAGGACAGGTCCTGTGGGATCCATGCCTGGTTCATTTTTATGAACGTCAGCTTGTCCACATTGGCTGTAGACAGGCAGCTGCGTTTCTCTGTAATGACGCCCCCTGCCGTGCTGAATACACGTTCAGACAAAACGCTGGCCGCCGGGCAGGCCAGCACCTCCAAGGCATAAAAGGCTAGCTCTGGCCACGTGGACAATTTGGAGACCCAGAAGTTGAATGGGGCCGAACCATCAGTCAGTACGTGGAGGGGTGTGCACACGTACTGTTCCACCATGTTAGTGAAATGTTGCCTCCTGCTAACACGTTGCGTATCAGGTGGTGGTGCAGTTAGCTGTGGCGTGTTGACAAAACTTTTCCACATCTCTGCCATGCTAACCCTGCCCTCAGAGGAGCTGGCCGTGACACAGCTGCGTTGGCGACCTCTTGCTCCTCCTCTGCCTTCGCCTTGGGCTACTACTTGTTCCCCTGTGACAGTTGGGAATGCTCTCAGTAGCGCGTCTACCAACGTGCGCTTGTACTCGCACATCTTCCTATCACGCTCCAGTGCAGGAAGTAAGGTGGGCACATTGTCTTTGTACTGTGGATCCAGCAGGGTGGCAACCCAGTAGTCCGCACACGTTAAAATGGGGGCAACTCTGCTGTCGTTGCGCAGGCACTGCAGCATGTAGTCGCTCATGTGTGCCAGGCTGTCCAGAGGTAAGGACAAGCTGTCCTCTGTGGGAGGCGTATCGTCATCGTCCTGCGTTTCCCCCCAGCCACGCACCAGTGATGGGCCCGAGCTGCGTTGGATGCCACCCCGCTGTGAACATGCTTCATCCTCATCCTCCTCCACCTCCTCCTCATTCTCGTCCTCCTCATCCTCCAGTAGTGGGCCCTGGCTGGCCACATTTGTACCTGGCCTCTGCTGTTGCAAGAAACCTCCCTCTGAGTCACTTCGAAGAGACTGGCCTGAAAGTACTAAAAATTACCCCTCTTCCTCCTCCTTCTCCTCCTCCTCCTCCTCCTGGGCCACCTCCTCTTCCATCATCGCCCTAAGTGTTTTCTCAAGGAGACATAGAAGTGGTATTGTAACGCTGATAACGGCGTCATTGCCACTGGCCATGTTGGTGGAGTACTCGAAACAGCGCAACAGGGCACACAGGTCTCGCATGGAGGCCCAGTCATTGGTGGTGAATTGGTGCTGTTCCGCAGTGCGACTGACCCGTGCGTGCTGCAGCTGAAACTCCACTATGGCCTGCTGCTGCTCGCACAGTCTGTCCAGCATGTGCAAGGTGGAGTTCCACCTGGTGGGCACGTCGCATATGAGGCGGTGAGCGGGAAGGCCCAAGTTACGCTGTAGCGCAGACAGGCGAGCAGCGGCAGGATGTGAACGCCGGAAGCGCGAACAGATGGCCCGCACTTTATGCAGCAGCTCTGACATGTCGGGGTAGTTGTGAATGAACTTCTGCACCACCAAATTCAGCACATGCGCCAGGCAAGGGATGTGCGTCAAACCAGCTAGTCCCAGAGCTGCAACGAGATTTTGCCCATTATCGCACACCACCAGGCCGGGCTTGAGGCTCACTGGCAGCAACCACTTGTCGGTCTGTTGTTCTATACCCCGCCACAACTCTTGTGCGGTGTGGGGCCTGTCCCCCAAACATATGAGTTTCAGAATGGCCTGCTGACGTTTACCCCGGGCTGTGCTGAAGTTGGTGGTGAAGGTGTGTGGCTCACTGGATGAGCAGGTGGAGGAAGAGGAGGAGGAAGAGGAGGCAACAGGAGGCAAAGAATGTTGCCCTGCGATCCTTGGTGGCGGTAGGACGTGCGCCAAACAGCTCTCCGCCTAGGGCCCAGCCGCCACTACATTTACCCAGCGTGCAGTTAGGGAGATATAGCGTCCCTGGCCGTGCTTACTGGTCCACGTATCTGTGGAACACTTGATTTTATCGGATACTTGGTTGTGCAGGGAAGGCACGGCTCTCTTGGAGAAGTAGTGGCGGCTGGGAACAACGTACTGTGGGACAGCAAGCTACATGAGCTGTTTGAAGCTGTCTGTGTCCACCAGCCTAAATGACAGCATTTCATAGGCCAGTAGTTTAGAAATGCTGGCATTCAGGGCCAGGGATCGAGGGTGGCTAGGTGGGAATTTACGCTTTCTCTCAAATGTTTGTGAGATGGAGAGCTGAACGCTGCCGTGTGACATGGTTGAGATGCTTGGTGACGGAGGTGGTGGTGTTGGTGGTACATCCTCTGTTTGCTGGGCGGCAGGTGCCAACGTTCCTCCAGAGGCGGAGGAAGAGGTCGAGGCGGCGGCAGCAGCAGAATAGGCCGAGGCGGCAACAGCAGAAGAGGTAGCAGGGGGAGCCTGAGTGAGTTCCTTGTTTTTAAGGTGTTTACTCCACTGCAGTTCATGCTTTGCATGCAGGTGCCTGGTCATACAGGTTGTGCTCAGGTTCAGAACGTTAATGCCTCGCTTCAGGCTCTGATGGCACAGCGTGCAAACCACTCGGGTCTTGTCGTCAGCACATTGTTTGAAGAAGTGCCATGCCAGGGAACTCCTTGAAGCTGCCTTTGGGGTGCTCGGTCCCAGATGGCGGTGGTCAGTAGCAGGCGGAGTCTCTTGGCGGCGGGTGTTCTGCTTTTGCCCACTGCTCCCTCTTTTGCTACACTGTTGGCTCGGTCTCACCACTGCCTCTTCCTCCGAACTGTGAAAGTCAGTGGCACGACCTTCATTCCATGTGGGATCTAGGACCTCATCGTCCCCTGCATCGTCTTCCACCCAGTCTTCCTCCCTGACCTCCTGTTCAGTCTGCACACTGCAGAAAGACGCAGCAGTTGGCACCTGTGTTTCGTCATCATCAGAGACGTGCTGAGGTGGTATTTCCATGTCCTCATCATCAGGAAACATAAGTGGTTGTGCGTCAGTGCATTCTATGTCTTCCACCGCTGGGGAAGGGCTAGGTGGATGCCCTTGGGAAACTCTGCCAGCAGAGTCTTCAAACAGCATAAAAGACTGCTGCATAACTTGAGGCTCAGACAGTTTCCCTGATATGCATGGGGGTGATGTGACAGACTGATGGGCTTGGTTTTCAGGCGCCATCTGTGCGCTTTCTGCAGAAGACTGGGTGGGAGATAATGTGAACGTGCTGGATCCACTGTCGGCCACCCAATTGACTAATGCCTGTACCTGCTCAGGCCTTACCATCCTTAGAACGGCATTGGGCCCCACCAAATATCGCTGTAAATTCTGGCGGCTACTGGGACCTGAGGTAGTTGGTTCACTAGGACGTGTGGCTGTGGCAGAACGGCCACGTCCTCTCCCAGCACCAGAGGGTCCACTAACACCACCACGACTATGTCCGCGTCCGCATCCCTTACTAGATGTTTTCCTCATTGTTACCGTTCACCACAATAAGAAAACAATTATTTGGCCCAATGTTTTGAATTCAAATTCAGGCCTTTTTTTACAGACACCTAACACTATCTGGCTATCTATTTAGGTACCGTATTACACTAATACAGGCACAGCAGTAACGACAGATTTAGCTGAATATAAATTGTAGGCCTAGTATTTAGGCGCTGCATGACAGGTATACGTTTACAGACAGAATTAGACTTGGAAATGCACAGTAGCGTGTGAAGTTATTGTGGATGACCCTATCAGCACCTTCAATCTAATATACCCTTTTATGGATAGATTTAAACTTGGCCTCATACAGCAGAAACCACTGATTTAGGGAATTGCTAAGTTGGGAATTGTATTTTAACCCAGAACAAAAACTGTGCTTTGGCGGACACTAAATGAATTGACCAGCCACAGCAGTAACGACAGATTTAGCTGAATATAAATTGTAGGCCTAGTATTTAGGCGCTGGATGACAGGTATACGTTTACGGACAGAATTAAACTTGGAAATGCACAGTAGCGTGTGAAGTTATTGAGGATGACCCTATCAGCACCTTTAATCTAATATACCCTTTTAATCGATCGATTTAAACTTGGCCTGATACAGCAGAAACCACTGATTTAGGGAATTGCTAAGTTGGGAATTGTATTTCAACCCAGAACAAAAATATATCCTTTGCCAGACAGCAGACAGTATTACAATTGGCTAGCCACAGCTGAAACACCAGATTTAGGGTACTGCTATTTTGGCAATTGTATTTCACCCCTCAATAAAATAGCAAGCACAGCCAAGCCCCTGATGTAGGATATAGCAAAAAAAACAACAACACACTATTGATGGTTAAATGGACTTGGTGGCAGCTTGTGCTGGCGCACCACAAGACACAAAATGGCCGCCGATCACCCCAGAAAAAAGTGACAGAAAAACGCTCTGGGCAGCCTAAAAACAGTGAGCAATTGAATAGCAGAAGATCAATGATTCACAGCTGTAGATCGATCACTTCATTAAGTGTTTTTGCTGAGTCTAGTGCCTAATCTCGCCCTAACAGCAGCAGCTGCATCCTCTCCCTACACTGATCAGAGCAGAGTGACGTGCGGCGCTACGTGACTCCAGCTTAAATAGAGGCTGGGTCACATGCTGCACTGGCCAATCACAGCCATGCCAATAGTAGGCATGGCTGTGATGGCCTCTTGGGGCAAGTAGTATGCCGCTTGTTGATTGGCTGCTTTGCAGCCTTTCAAAAAGCGCCAAGAAAGCGCCGAACACCGAACCCAAACCCGGACTTTTACGAAAATGTTCGGGTCCGTGTCACGGACACCCCAAAATTCGGTACGAACCTGAACTATACAGTTCGGGTTCGCGCATCCTTAATACCAAGTCAAGTTCAGCATCAGGCTGGGACAGTGGGCACACAGGCAGACTCCAGTCATCACTTGCTTCCTCCTAATTGCTGGCTAGACGGGAGGCGTTGCTACCTACCGACACAGTGAAGTGGCTCAAGCACAGGCCTGGCTGAGCTCATTTAAAACTCCTCATGATGCTGCCTTAGTGTCCACACCAGGAGGCAGCGCATCCTAGATACAGACTAAAGTTAGATAGTGAGACACAGGTTGCCAGGGGGCCCCTTCCATATGTTGGATGAAGTAATGAACGGTGAAGCGGCCCTGCTTCACCATTACAATCAGCTGTCTGTGCATCCTATGGATGCAAAAACAGCTCAGCTGGAGGGCCCCTGTGCAGCTGAACCGGCTGCACAGGCGGTATGTCCACCCCTGGATTTCTATATGTTGCTACACGGACTTTCAATTCTGACTAACACAGAACCAGAACACATTTTATTAACATGGTTGCATCACTGAGAAACACAACAAAAGCAAAAGAGGGTTAAACTTCAATTACCTTGATTTACCCTGTATTCTCTCAGGTAGCAGTCAAAATATCTAGTATGCAGTTACTTAAGCTGTATTACTGCCTTCCACCCACCAGGGTGCTGTGTGCAGCGCTTACAGAGCCGAGGAAAGAGGAGGAGCATTGGCAAAAGACAATCTAAGCTGAGTGTGGAGTATAGCAAGGAATAACTGCCTCCACCAGGGTTAGGGGTACTAATAAACACAACAAAAGTAATCAAACACATCTGGCTAGTCAGGACTTTTGCTTTTTGCAATATCCATAATGTTTTAATAGCATAATAATGTTAATATTTTCACTTTCGGTTTGCACTCTGACTCTCCCGTCTGGCCAATAGGGGAGCAGAAGCCTACCTGCAGCTGCCTGGGTCTCTATGAATGAAACCCAGGCTGCTGCATCGTATTTCTTATGAAGCCATAGCCTGTAATAGAGCTCCATAGGAAATATGCAATTTTCTCATATATTCCAATGCTAGTGCTATGGCAATCTAATATGGCATCATCTTATATGGCATCTAATATGGTATCATCTAAAAAAAAACAACAACAAAACAATTGCTATTATCTTACAAATAAAAGCAGCACAAATGTTAATTTCTACAGCACAAACGTAGCACTAACCACCCAGTCCAGTTTCGTGTCTTTTGGCTGTGATGGGGGGCAGGGTGACCTTTTGTGACCTTTCAATAAATGGTTAATAACTCGAAAATGAAAGGAGGTATAATGTAGATTTAAACGGCACAAAGCAGCAAAAACATAGCACTAACCAACTTGCCCGGTTTTGTGTCTTTTGGCTGTGATGGGGGGCTCAGTGACCTTTGGTGACCTTTCAATAAATGGTTAATAACTCGAAAACGAAAGGAGGTATAATGGAGATTTAAACGGCACAAACATAGCACTAACCAACCAGCAAGTTTCATGTCTTTTTGCTGTTGTAGGGGGGCTGGTGATGTCATCATGTTGAAACAAACAGTTGCTATTATCTTTAAAATAAAAGCAGCACAAATGTTAATTTTTGCGGCACAAAACAGCACAAACGTAGCACTAAAGAAACACACTGGAGTTTTTGTTTGTGCTGATTGAAGGGGGGCCAGCTTCGCTCACCTAAATAATTGGGGTTGCTCAGCCAGGGCCTACAACCCAAAGGCTTTGTTCAGCAGGTTCCCCTCACCTACCATATGGCAAACACAACAGACTATTCTCACTTGAAAAATGCAAATCACCCCCCAGGGAATGAAAACACCCTCTGCAAAAGGACACGCCCCTGAGGTGCCAACTTGAAGCAAATCTAGCAGAGCAATTGAAGCAATGAGTTAGGGCTTGTTCTAGCTTTACTTTAAAGAGATTGTCATGTATTATGTCAGATTTTTTATTTTTTGTACACTAATCTTGGGATAGCCCCTTTAATTTGAATAACACAGAAAAGAATATAAAAGTAGAGTGAATTGTGTAACTGCTGCATCAGGAAATGTACTACAGAGGCATAAGAAATATCTGCGTTGGTAAGGATCTGATGGCAGACACGCGCGTGACAGAACATAATAACAGTGAAACACGACTTCAATATAACGTAATATACTGCAGCAAAAACACACACGTACAAGCTGAAGAACATATTGCAATTATTGATAACTAGCCACGAAAGGAAGAAATATTGATGTATTTATGATGCACGGTCGACCGTGTTCTACATATGTACAATGAATGTCGTTTTTCCGAAGGATATTTAATACAATTTTTGCTACAATATTTCAGTCTGCTCCCATGACGGCGCTATATTAAACATGAAAAAGTATATCCTTTTTATATCACTACCTCCTCACTTCAAAGCTCATAGGAAATTACCTTGTATATTTAAGGTATGGAAAATCAATAACTATTTCACCAGAAGCATAAGTCATTAGATTACATTGTTCAAGGATGGATCCCAGCCTGGATGTGTTTGTTTCATTTTTCTTTTTCTATATCTTTTTAATAATTTATTTTAGTATTTTTTTCTTTAATTTATTTTTGTTCATTTTATTCAGTCATTTGTATTTCTTCTTGCATTTCTTATTTATTTTCTTATTTTTCCTACTCTTTTTTTCTGCAATGTCATTTGTGCTTTTTTAATTTACGGTATGTATTAATTTATTTCTTATTTTTAGGTGGTTTTTTTTACTATCCATTTCTTTGTATCGTGAGCATTTTTCTTTTCTTTTTTTTAAATTTTCTTTTATGTTTTAATAAATTTCTCTGTTTATTAGATTTTTAAGTTACTTTTCTTATAGTTTCCTTTATTTCTTTTTTTCTAGGTTTCTTTTATTTATTTATTTTTGCCTTTTTATTGTTCTTTTGGTAACTGTTTATTTAATTTGATTATAATTTCTGTATTTTATTCATAAATTTTTTGCATGAATTTATTATCTTTCTTTTGCTTTTCCTTTTCTACCTTTTATTTTTATATTTTTTGGATTTTCTTCTTTTTTTGTAACTCTTAATTTCATTTTTTATAATAATTTCCATCTTTTATTATTTTAGTTTTTCCTATTATTTCTTTTTATGTGATGATTTTCCAAATTTTCTTGGATTCTCTTTCTGTATTTTTGTATCCTTCTAAATTCAGCTCTATTGTATTACTTTTTTATTTTTCCTTCTTCGTGTGATTTTTTTCAGATTTTTCAGCTTTTCTTTTTCTTCTTTTTATTTTTTCTTCTTTCAGTCTTTTCATTTTTTTCTACCTTTTACTTTTTTTATATCATTTTAATATATTATATATTTTATTATTTTTCCTTTTATGTAGCGACTTTCCAATTTAAATTTTCTTCTTTTTCTACATTTTCTTTTAATAATATTCACTTCTATTTGATAATTTTTTCCCCTTTATTGTGATCATTCTTTTTTCAGATTTTTTTCAGATTTTTCTGTTCTTTCTTTATTTTTCATTTTATAATTTATTATTTGTTTTCTTTCTCTTTTTCCGAGTAGTCATTCCTATGATTATCCTACAATTCTTGCTCATTAATGGAGATATATGTGTTTTTCTCCAAGCTGCGGCAAGGGGATTTCAGTGGAATTGTTTTCTCAGCACAACGGGTGTTAAATGTAATTGAGATGACTTGACAAGCTGACAAGGTACAGTTCCAGCCTGGAAACTCATCAACCAGTCAATAAAACATAATGTGCATCGTTCAGGCTGTAATTCAACAAAATAAAAAAAAATAAAGTAAAAAAACAACCTTGGACTAATAATCCAGAGAAGAGCTAGAAGAGCCAATTATCCTTCCTTGCTGGAGGGGTCCATATTATTGAACCTTTCAGTGCACGGGGCCCGAGCCATTCATCAGGATCATTTAAATGAGTGTAATGTATGCAGTAAAGTGAGCGGATGACAAGGAGGCCAAACAAGTCTTCATTATTCCCTCGTTTTGCAGCCGTTACCAGATTTAATAAATGTTTGATAGCGTTTCCTTGATGCGGATTTGACTTCAACAACTTTATAGCAGAGTTAAGCACTGTGCGGGGAGGAAATTCCGCATTGCCTCGCCAAGATTTATTTTGTGTGTCTGGATAGGCGCAGCTCGCACTCCATCATCTCATGGCAGAAATGAACTTTTAAGAAGGGAATAGCCACTTTCATCAGAAAACATTTTTATGTTAATGTATTGTACAGCCGGAAATATTAGGACTAACGAGCAGCAAAAGCGATGTCCACCTAGCTGCGGGCTGGCGGGATGTAGAAATAGCTGGTGCAGAGGAAGCAGCTGGAGCAGGTGCTGGAGCCTGAAGAGGTCCAAACCCCCTCTACAAAATGAAAAAAAAAAAAAAAAAGTACTATAAATGGCACATGGGGACCTGTTACAGATTTTGCACTGAAGTCGAGGAGCTTCAAGATGCTCCTCTGGGGCAGGTCAGGTTCTTATACGATCAAGGTTTATTCCTGCTACGCAGTTAAAGTAACACTCCCGCAATTTTTTTTATTCTGTGACCTGATAGAAAGGTACATGATGTAAACTGTAGGGAAGATAATCTTCTTACCAATGACTATATTTGTGAGTAATCCCCTCCCTTCTGATCCTCAGCTGTGTCATGTGACTGACACTGACATTCCAAATAACACAGCATCTTATATGTGGGCAGGAAGTCAGTTTCTCTATTCCTATGGGATTCTCAATGTCAGTCTCATAGTAATGAATAGATAAGTAACTGACTTTCTGTCCTGAGTCAGTGAGAGATCAGAGAGTTGGTCACATGACACAGCTGAGGATCAGAAGGGAGGTTATAACTCACAAATACAGACTTTAGTAAATAGATTACCTTCACTACAATTTACAGGGTGAGTGAAAAGTCTCAGGACACCCTTTTATTTCAAAAACAAAAGGAAAAAAAAAAATCTGAATACTCCAGCAAGTAATAGGTAAGGGTGGCCTATCTTTTAGGCTATGTCTTAAATATGGCCTCCATCTAGAAAGCCACGATATTGGATCAAGGGTAAATGTTTCCAATGGGAAGTGGGTCATGTAGAATATCAAAGACGACCAGAATTTTTTTCAGAAATCGATTGCCACAATCCGATTTGCAATATCTCTTGTGGTTCAAAAATTATCAACACAGAAATTTGCAGTAACAAAAACCGTGAACATTCCCTGTGATGCATAGCTATTTGACTTGTTCAACGTGTTGTTCCTGGTGCTGAACACAGGACTTTGAGCTTTCAAGTTTTTAACTTTCCGTGTTGATAACTTTTTAACTGCAGGACATATTGCAAATCTGACTTCTGAGAAAATGTTGGTCTTCTTTGATATGCTACATGACCCCTTCCCATTGGAATAATTTGTCCTTGATCCAATATGGTGGCTTTCAAGATGGAGGCCATGTTTCAGACATAGCCTAAAAGATAGCCCTACCTCACCTATTACTTGCTGGGGTATTCAGATATTTCATTTTCCCTTCTGTTTCTGAATTAAAAGGGTGTCCTAAGACGTTTGACTTTTGACTGCGGTATATCGTGTACCTTTCTAACAGGTCAGAGATTTTTTTTTTTGTACGAGTGCTACTTTAAGATTTGGGTTTAAATAGTTTTCCAAAAATATTGGGTTCCTGTAGAGCCTAGGAAGCTTATATAGACAATTTATAGAATAAATCTGTAAGGCTTATTACAACAGATGACTGGGCCACTGACCATGGACACCCCATCCAGATGGCCTCAGCAATCAGCTGGAAAACTATGGCCGGGCCAATATTTCCCCGCAGCAGCCACTGGTTACAATGTTGCGTTGAGTATGCATTCTTAATTAGGCCCTAGTACCTGCCCCATACAGACCTAGCAATATAATATAGGGCATGTAGGGGCCTTGTTACAGGTTGTAACATACATTAAATGGGGCTTCAGAGTCTGCTGGAGTGTGACATATTTATTAACAAAGCAGCAAAAAATAAAGGTTCAAGCCAATATATTCAGCCCATCAACAGGTGCATTGCATGGGGAGATACTGGAGCACCGATCGCATGATAAGCCAGTAACATCAAATCGCTTGTGGGCTACAGTTCTTCTGATAATTTCATGAACAGTGCAGTGCTTGGTGTGTGCCACATACAGTTGTGTTCAAAATAATAGCAGTGTGTTTAAAAAAGTAAATAAAGCTCAAAATCCTTCTAATAGCTTTTATTTCCATACACACAAATGCATTGGGAACACTACACAATCTTTTCCAAATCAAAACATGAAGAAAAATATATCAAATTTGTGTTGTTCCTCTAAAAAAATTTAACTGTTCAAAAAATAGCAGTGTATGTATTCTTCTTTATAAACTCAAACATTCACTATATAAACTGAGAAATGTCTGAAGATTTTCTTTCCTCTGAATCCCTTCACTAATATTTAGTTGTATAACCGCTGTGTCTGAGAACTGCTGGACGTCTGTGCTGCTCGGAGTCACCACCTTCTGCCCCTGTGAACAGGTTCTCCAGCCCAGGAGGATTGGACCACATTCCACAGTTCTTCTCTATTCCTTGGTTTTGCCTCAGAAACTGCATTTTTTATGTCACCCCACAAGTTTTCTTGGCAGCATGAGGAAGCATGACCTCTTCAAGTATTCTGATGTATTCAGACTGATCCATGATCCCTGGTGTGCGATAAATAGGCCCAACACCGTAGTATGAGAAACATCCCCATATCATGATGCTTGTCCACCATGCTTCACTGTCTTCACAGTGTACTGTGGCTGAATTCAGTGTTTGGGGGTCGTCTGACAAACTGTCTCCGGCCACTAGACCCAAAAAGAACAATCTTACTTTCATCAGTCCACAGAATTTCTCTTTAGGCCGGTCAATGTGCTCTTTGGCAGATTGTAAGCTCTTCAGAACATGTCTTGTTTCCACAGTGGGACTTTGCGGGGGCTTCTTGCAGATCGCTCGGCTTCACATAGGCATCTTCTCATTGTAACAGGACTCACAGGGAACTTTACATCTTCTTTCATCTTCCTGGAGATGATTGTTGGCTGAGTCCTTGCCATTTCGGCTATTATTCTATCCATTCGAATGGTAGTTTTTCGCTTTCTTCCACGTCTTTCAGGTTTTGGTTGCCATTTTAAAGCATTTGCGATCATTTTAGCTGAGCAGCCTATCATTTTCTGCACTTCTTTATATGTTTACTCCTCTCCAATCAACTTTTTAATCAAAGTACGCTGTTCTTCTGAACAATGTCTGGAACAACCCATTTTCCTCAGAATTTAAGAGAGAAATGCACTGTAACCGGCATGTACAACATTTGTTGCCTTCCTTCTTTAAAGGGGTTGTCCGGGTTCAGAGCTGAACCCAGACATATCCTTATTTTCACCCAAGCAGCCCCCCTGAGGCTAGCATCGGAGCATCTCGTGCTCCGATGCACTCCCTTGCCCTGCGCTAAATCACGCAGGGCACGGGCTCTTTTGTTTATTACAAAACACTGTGGGTGGAAACTTTCGTCCGGCAGTGTGATCTGTAACGTCACCGGCTCTGATGGGCGGGCTTTAGTGCTGCTCTAGCCGTTTTACTGGCTAGGGCAGCGCTAAGTCCTGCCCATCAGTGCCGGTGACGTCACCGGGCTTCCTGGCAGCCCCATGGAGAGCCCCGGTATGTCACCAGATCTCCAAAAAATGCCTGTCACAGCCAGTTCTGTGAGAAGGTGTCACGGCCATGGCCATGATCATGACTCCTGAACCGCTTGCTGTTGCCTGCGGTTTGGTTGCTTGTTCAATCACAGGTGAGGGCCGCTAGTTTGTTGCCTCACTTGTGGTTGCTACTGGCAACATTAGGTATGTGGCAGTAGAGCAGCTGGAGCTGGTTGCTAGGCTGCTCGCTGTCATAGCAGGCGGTTGTCTCTGGCAATTTGTGTGATAGGTGTGCACTTTCCATGTTGGGTGTGCACTGGGTTTTTTGTGTGTTCACTTCCCCTTTAAGTTGCTGTCTTCCTTTGTCTGGTGTAGGATGGGTTAAATCCCTTCTGTGTGTGTGAACACTGGGTGTGTCTGTGTGGGTGTGAACACTGGGTGTGGCTACTTGGGCCTATATAGCTTCTGTTGTGATTCAGAAGCTGAGGGGTAATCCAGACTTGAAGTAAGTTGGAGGCACCCTTCTGGTCTCTAACACTATCTGCAGTGGTCATAAATGTTGTTATGTGATGTTAAGTTTATGTTTATGTGCTGTCTGTATTATTGCAGCTATGGTTCTGGCTCCCTGGGTGTTTATGTGTGCTGTGTCCTTTTATGTCTGTGTGTGGACTCCAGCACTTCAGTCCAGGGATCCAGTTAGTATGTCTGTGGCAGGTAGGGGTGGAAGTCTTTCACTCTCCTGCCATATCCATAGTCTGTTTCTGTTTATATCCCCTTGCAGCTCAGCGAGTTTAGATTCCTGTTTCTCCGCATCCAGGAGGAACAGGTGGTCTACCCAGCTCCTAGTTCAGGGATCGGCGGAGGGTGAGTAGGGATTCGAGGTTCCTGAGCATGAGCCCTCCTACCTTCAAGGTCGGCTCATGCAGCTAGGAGTCAGGGTCAGATTAGGGATGCGATAGGAGGTGACCTGCTCCCTTATTCTGTTGTCCTGGCCGAGCAGCGACTTACATCACGTGGCATTGCACGGCTGAGGGTTTTCCCCATCCTCAGCCGTGACAGAAGGTCTGACAGACGTCCCTCTCTACCTCTTGCATGATGTTCTTTGTTTTGGTTTCACTTTCTCATCTCATTTCCTTCTCCCAGGTGTCACCTATTTAGACTAATCCTCTTTCCTTTATATTCCCTCCCATACTGCCTCACTTTGCGGTTTATACTACTTCCTGGATTGAAGTGTTCACTGCTGGAGGCTTCTGCTGCTGCTTGTTCAGATAAGTCCTTTCATGTATTGTGTTTACTTGCTGGCTTGATTCTAGGTGACCCTCACCTTCGTGTCCCCTCACTATTATAGGGTTTTCAGGTGTCACAAAGTCTTAGGTACTTGGGCATACAATCGTCTACCTTTGAGACTCTTGTATGTGCTTAGCAGTCAGGGTAAGCTCTTAGGGTTTTATAGGGGTCACTTATATGCTCCTTAGTTTGGGATCAAGCCAGTCGGACGTTTATTCATAACTTCCAGCTATCTGCAACATCATCCGTGACATCCGTGACAATACAAGGAACAAATCACGTCCTGGTGGGAAGTGCAAAGTCTGGACAATTATATTAAGAACAATATTGTCCCTAGGGGGTTGCGGATTTCCCTTTTCCCAGCAGCTCGCTCACGACATCCTGGTTTTTTAACCAAATGGGAGCAGGAAGCTACCAACAGTTCCCTTAGATTGATGAAGCTACTGCTGGAGGAGGAAAAAAGCTCACTAGCCACTCTTAACCAAATACTGACAGAATATACGGAGGTGGTGCAGACCTTCTCTCAGGAGGTAGAATTTCAAAACAAAGAAAAACAGCTACAATTAACTTTGGAGAAGTATCAATACCACCTGAAAGAGAGAAAACACCGGCAGTTCATTAGGGATCTCTCCACCTGAATCGCATATACTCCTCCCTGAACAACATTAAGAGGGAGGCGATACTAAGTAATTCGGAGAGATCCTCTACGGAAACTGAGCTGTCAGACTCTGACAAAGATATAGGTCCCAAGTAGAGTTAAGCGAACCCGAACTGTAAAGTTCGGGTTCGTACCGAACTTTAGGTTTTTCGGCACCCGGACCCGAACCTGAACATTTAAGTAAAAGTTCGGGTTGGGGTTCGGTGTTCGGCACTTTCTTGGCGCTTTTTGAAAGGCTGCACAGCAGCCAATCAACAAGCGTCATACTACTTGCCCCAAAAGGCTATCACAGCCATGCCTACTATTGGCATGGCTGTGATTGGCCAACTGCAGCATGTGACCCAGCCTCAATTTAAGCTGGAGTCACCTAGCGCCGTCCGTCACTCTGCTCGGATTAGTGTAGGGAGAGGCTGCAGCTGCTGTGAGGGAGAGATCAGGGAGGAATCTTATCAAGAACTGGTTTATGTACTCAGCGATCTACAGAAAAAGTGTTTTGTGGGTGCAGTGCACAATTATTTTAAGCCTGCCCTGAGCCAACTACTGCTGAAAACGAACTTTTTCTTCTTCAGTTAGTCGATATCAATACATGATCGGCAGCCATTTTATGCAACGATAGTGCACCAGCACAGGATATCTGCAAGTCCAGAAATACAGCTTTGGCATACTGGGGTGAAAAACCCCTCTGATATACTGCACATCTGGGATTAGACGTGCATAAGTGACTGTCACATTTAGGACAGAAATACGGCTTTTTGGTTACTGGGCTGAAAAAAGCCTCTAATATACTGCACATCTAGGATAAGAAGTGCATAAGTGAGTGTCACATTTAGGCCACAAATACCGCTGTCATATAGAGTAAAAAAAAATAAAAATTTGTGCAATACCCTACATCAGGGTTTTGTATTGGCGGTTAATTATTTTTAACATACTTAACCACTTTTTACTTTGCTTTGTGAAAGCTAACTATGAGGCAAACATCTAATAAGGGATGCGGTCATAGTCGTGGTGGTGGTGTTGGTGGAGCCTCTGGTGCAGGGAGAGGATGTGGCCGTTCTGCCACAGCTACACATCCTACTGAACCTACTACCTCAGGTACCAGTAGCCGCCAGAATCTACAGCGATATTTGGTGGGGCCTAATGCCGTTCTAAGGATGGTGAGGCCTGAGCAAGTACAGGCGCTAGTCAATTGGGTGGCCGACAGTAGATCCCGCACGTTCACATTATCTCCCACCCAATCTTCTGCAGAAAGCGCACAGATGGCGCCTGAGAACCAAGCCCATCAGTCTGTCACATCACCCCCGTGCATATCGGGGAACCTGTCTGAGCCTCAAGTCATGCAGCAGTCTCTTATGCTGTTTGAAGACTCTGCTGGCAGGGTTTCCCAAGGGCATCCACCTAGACCTTCCCCAGCGGTGGAAGACATAGAATGCACTGACGCACAACCACTTATGTTTCCTGATGAGGACATGGGAATACCACCTCAGCATGTCTCTGATGATGACGAAACACAGGTGCCAACTGCTGCGTCTTTCTGCAGTGTGCAGACTGAACAGGAGGTCAGGGAGGAAGACTGGGTGGAAGACGATGCAGGGGACGATGAGGTCCTAGACCCCACATTGAATGAAGGTCGTGTCACTGACTTTCAGAGTTCGGAGGAAGAGGCAGTGGTGAGACCGAGCCAACAGCGTAGCAAAAGAGGGAGCAGTGGGCAAAAGCAGAACACCCGCCGCCAAGAGACTCCGCCTGCTACTGACCGCCGCCATCTGGGACCGAGCACCCCAAAGGCAGCTTCAAGGAGTTCCCTGGCATGGCACTTCTTCACACAATGTACTGACGACAAGACCCGAGTGGTTTGCACGCTGTGCCATCAGAGCCTGAAGTGAGGCATTAACGTTCTGAACCTTAGCACAGCCTGAATGACCAGGCATGAACTGCAGTGGAGTAAACACATTCAAAACCCAGAAAGGGCTCAGGCCCCTCCTGCTCCCTCTTCTGCTGCTGCCTCGGCCTCTTCCTCCGCCTCTAGAGGAACGTTGGCACCTGCCGCCAAGCAAACAGAGGATGTGCCACCAACAACACCACCTCCGTCACCAAGCATCTCAACCATGTCACACGGAAGCGTTCAGCTCTCCATCTCACAAACCTTTGAGAGAAAGCGTAAATTCCCACCTAGCCACCCTTGATCCCTGGCCCAGAATGCCAGCATTTCTAAACTAATGGCCTTTTGCAACACGCCAGACCTGCAGGGTATAGCGACAGTGAGGTCACGGTATGAGCAATCGAGGGTTACTCACTTTTTGGAGGACCCTGGGCAGGCATGCAGCAGTGAATGAGAGGCAGACACTAGTTCCTCTGGGGCACACTCTGGGTGTAGAGACCTGGCCTGATGTTGGGTGAGGTGCCCTGGTTGTTGCAGGTGTTTAGAGTGCCTGAGGCAAGGTCCCTTTAAGGATCGTGACGCCAGTGCCTGTAACGGTGGCACACCGGTTTGCAGGAGGATTAAATGAGTACGCAGTTGTTGAACCAAACGTTGCTTTACTTGGTGAAAACAGTCCAACTTTGTACATGCAGTTACAGAAGATGTTAATGCAGTCCTTTACAGTTCCAAATGCACAGCAGGTTTATATCACAGCAGGTTTCAATCTCGCAAGATACTTGGAGGGTATATATAGTTAATGCTTGGCAGTGCAATGCTGCTCTATCCCCACAGCTATTCTAGCTGGCTGGATCCCAAGGCCCGGATGCCTAATTGATGGCTTAAATCCTTGGTATGAATTCCTTCCTCCAGTATTGGCACTTGCTTAAGGTTACAGTACCTTTGTTTCCTAGCTGTCTCACTGCTTGATGTGAAAGGTGGCTGCAGGTTGCTCCCAGGAGGTGCTGTCCTACTACTGGGGTATCTCAACTGAACTATCCTTAGTCTCAGGAGCTTCAGGCTGACGAGGTAACTCCTCTAGTCCCCTGGAATACACTACGGTCTCCAAGCAGGCTGTACTCCATCTAGCCTCCTGGTGCAGCTAGAAACCAGGACTATGCAGCTGCATGTCAGGAGGAGGCTCTCAGCATATCTTGGGCTGGTGCCTTCTCACTTCTGTCTCCACAGACTCCTGACTATGACCTAACCCCTCCCTGTCTGGGCCTGGACATTTATACTAGGGGCTCCCTATCTCCCTCTAGTGTCTGGGAGGCTAAATTACACCCCACTAGGCCTGCAAAGCATATGACAGGGGAAACATTGCATGTAAAAACACACAGTAAATTACATTAAATGCATAGATCAATACAATATCACTGTCCCTTGTGAGTAGAAGTACACGCTACCCAATTGACCCTTGTGTAGTGCCCACTCCTACCTAGTGGGACACTACATACCCCCACGCTATGACGTTGCCCGTCCTCGGCGCAACATGGAAGAGGCCCTGCCTAGCTGGATACTGCACCTGTAATAGAAAAATAATGCAAAGCAGGAAAATACATCTACATTTGCGAAATACAGTATATGTATACATCAGGCAGTTCCACTGGCTAAGGAGCAAGTTCGGTGAAAAGGGGCGTCGTTCTCTTCTCTCAGGATAACATAAGGGAACAGGGGCGCTGACCTGGCACAGCGTATCAATAAATACCAGGATAGTCCATATTAATCAAATTGTCCATAATAGAACCGTAGAAAAATGGAAAACAATTTAAAAGTTCTTGGAGGCTCAAAGAACAAACATGAGTCCGTACCCAGGTTCCTTTCTTATCTGCAGCAAGTGTTTCAAATCCAGCAGTGGCAAAGGTATAAGATCACAGAGGCTCGCATACAGTGGAGTCCATCTCTGGACACATTTCTTTAAAGTAGTAGCAAAATCTCAGAGGCTCATGTGCATTTGAGTCTATCCCTGGGCGCGTTCTTTTTAATATTTACGTTGCATAGTAAAAGTGACAGCACATAAAAATAGTCCACATTATTTAAATGGCATATATAAAATAAGTTCTTCAATACCCTTAATCAACCTGAAAAGGGGGTGAAAGGTGCAACATGCACAACATAGGCACAACTGGGATTATTTCTTCACTCTGAGAAAGCAGGCAGGAGGTCCCGTAAACAATATGGCCTTGCTGCAATTAGTATTTCAGTGGCCGACCATTACCACTGAGCCGTGGGTAACTGGCAGCAGCAACAGAGGGCCAAAACAACGAAGGACTCCTGTCCTGAAAGGGTTAATCCGCTTTATTTAGGGTCCCTTGGCAAAATAAATCAAATCAATGGCCTAGCAGGCCAATTCACTGGGGCAAGTCAAATCCACTAGGCATCTCAGTGGTGCTCCCTGGTTCCATTTGTAGATTGGGCCTGTAATGAGAGTCAACAGGCGGATGTGCCCACAACACAGTATTGGGGGGCAACTGCAGCATGAATGGACCCCTAATAGGTATTGGCCCCATAGGCCTAGGGGTAATCAGGGTTGCTGACCGCACCGGTGCAGGCATGACAATTGGAGGTTGCTGCACTGGCCTGGGTACCGCTGCTGCAAGCGGTCCGGTGGGTTCCTGGACGACTGTCTCTGTGCGCCGGTGCACAGCGTAGGAAGACCTCACCGCAGGTGCTGACACTAAAGAGGGCCGGCTGGAAGGGACAGGTACTCTCACCTTAGACCCGGAGACGTCCGAGTCCTTAAATCCTTTCTCTTTCAGGTCAGGTGGAGTCTGGATCCTGGCGGAGGCAATCTGGCGCAGCTCACTCAGTTTCTTCTCCAGCCGCACGATCTGGTCGTCCAGGCTTTCGGAGTCGGGATCGCTGTTCTCCGCTGTCGCCGCCGGCACTTGTACAGGAATTGGCGCATCCTGCGCAGCCGCTGCAGGTTCAGGTGAGGCGTCCGCTTTTCTTCCTTTTCTGATGTTGTCCAGGGCAGCACGGAATCTTTCGGCATCTTCCAGTTCACGGACAGTCTTCTCCCTGCGAGGCAGCTCAGGTGAGGGCCATGGGCTTACCCTCTTCTCCACCACTGTAGGTTGCCAAAAGACGTTCGGGCCAATGAAGGAGCCCCGTTCTTGGAAGGCATGATGGGCCGGTTCTGGAGAGCGCACAGGTTCGCGCTCGCAGCCAGGGTGGTCCTCATCAAGGTCCCAGTCCTCCGTTTTCTTTTTAGGACGGGACACGGCAGTGGCGTAGGGACCTCGCAGGCCCTCGGCAGGGGTGAACTCTACTTCCTCTCCCTCGCTGAGGTTATGCAGATGCTCTGGGCGGTAACTCCGCTTGATGGACCTCCGATTCACGTATAAGTCTCTGCCGGTAATATAGTCCTTTATGAAACCGAAGCCTCGGTCCTTGTCAAAAGCCACAACCAACCCCATTCTCCTTTCCAGGCGGGGTTGGGTGTCAGTGTGGCACTCATGAACGGTCTTTGCCAGTTCTTCATAGTAGATCTTGGTCTTGGTAGTTTTCTTTATTGCGGCCTCCCGAATCTCTGCCATCAACGCTGACCACTTGAATGAGGGCTGGAAAAAGTCTCTCCAGGAGCCATAGTAGGTCTCTGGTTGCGTCCTCGGTGGCGGGCAGGTGGGTCTCTCCGGTCCCGGAGAGTAGGCCGGTGGAGCGTCCTCTTGCTCTACACCAGTACAGTTCATTTGTAAAAGGTCAGGCGCAGCCATCCCAGCAGAGAAGTCTTCACTCCTCAACATGCTCGATCCTTCTCAGACAGATCCTCCCATTGCACTGGGAGGCCGCCCCCCAGGTACTCCAGTATGGGGGAGGCAGAGTCCATTTCAGCAGACATGTAAATTTCCAGACAGGGCGGTGGCGCGGACATACAGCCTTTCCCGCACTTTTCAGCAGAAGGCGCCAATTTTTACCGCCAATTCAGTATGAAGATGACGCAGCAAAAAAATCCAGACAAGCTAAGCGGCCATCTTTGTGCAAAATCGCTGTCTATTCACTGACAGCAAGCAGTGGCTAAAATAAGCAGCAAACAGTCCATACAATATAATCTTCACACCGCAATTATCACAGTTCACTTTGGCCCAGCAATTTTCAATAAAGCAATTAGGGCTTGTCACTTTAAGGCAATTAACAGCACACAGTTTTTGTATCCGCAATGGCGCAGGAATGTTCGTATCCTGTTCGTGACGCCAATTTATGCAGCACGCCAGACCTGCAGGGTATAGCGACAGTGAGGTCACGGTATGGGCAATCGAGGGTTACTCACTTTTTGGAGGACCCTGGGCAGGCATGTGACAGTGAATGAGAGGCAGACACTAGTTCCTTTGGGGCACACTCTGGGTGTAGAGACCTGGCCTGATGTTGGATGAGGTGCCCTGGTTGTTGCAGGTGTTTAGAGTGCCTGAGGCAAGGTCCCTTTAAGTATTGTGACGCCAGTGCCTGTAACGGTGGCACACCGGTTTGCAGGAGGATTAAATGAGTACGCAGTTGTTGAACCAAACGTTGTTTTACTTGGTGAAAACAGTCCAACTTTGTACATGCAGTTACAGAAGATGTTAATGCAGTCCTTTACAGTTCCAAATGCACAGCAGGTTTATATCACAGCAGGTTTCAATCTCGCAAGATACTTGGAGGGTAAATATAGTTAATGCTTGGCAGTGCAATGCTGCTCTATCCCCACAGCTATTCTAGCTGGCTGGATCCCAAGGCCCGGATGCCTATTCGCTGGCTTAAATCCTTGGTATGAATTCCTTCCTCCAGTATTGGCACTTGCTTAAGGTTACAATACCTTTTACTTCCTAGCTGTCTCACTGCTTGATGTGAAAGGTGGCTGCAGGTTGCTCCCAGGAGGTGCTGTCCTACTACTGGGGTATCTCAACTGAGCTATCCTTAGTCTCAGGAGCTTCAGGCTGACGAGGTAACTCCTCTAGTCCCCTGGAATACACTCGGTCTCCAAGCAGGCTGTACTCCATCTAGCCTCCTGGTGCAGCTAGAAACCAGGACTATCCAGCTGCATGTCAGGAGGAGGCTCTCTGCATATCTTGGGCTGGTGCCCTCTCACTTCTGTCTCCACAGACTCCTGACTATGACCTAACCCCTCCCTGTCTGGGCCTGGACATTTATACTAGGGGCTCCCAATCTCCCTCTAGTGTCTGGGAGGCTAAATTACACCCCACTAGGCCTGCAAAGCATATGACAGGGGAAACATTGCATGTAAAAACACACAGTAAATTACATTAAATGCATAGATCAATACAATATCACTGTCCCTTGTGAGTAGAAGTAACACGCTACCCAATTGACCCTTGTGTAGTGCCCACTCCTACCTAGTGGGACACTACACTTTGAAATGTTGTCATTCAGGATACGGAGGACGCAGACGATACGCCTCCCACAGAGGACAGCTTGTCCTTACCCCTGGGCAGCCTGGCACACATGAGCGACTACATGCTGCAGAGTTGCCCACATTTTAACGTGTGCGGACTACTGGGTGGCCACGCTGCTGGATCCCCGTTACAAAGACAATGTGCCGTCCTTAATTCCCTCACTGGAGCGTGATCGAAAGATGCGCGAGTACAGGCGCACGCTAATAGACGCGCTCCTGAGAGCATTCCCGACTGACGCCGGGGGACAAGTGGAAGCACAAGGCGAAGGCAGGGGAGGAGCAAGAGGTCGCCAAGGCAGCTGTGTCAGCGCCAGCACCTCAGAAGGCAGGGTTATCATGGCCGACATGTGGAAAAGCTTTGTCACCTCGCCGCAACAACCGGCCCCAACTGCTGATATGGAGCGTGTTAGCAGGAGACAGCATTTGAACAACATGGTGGAGCAGTATGTGTGCACACGCCTACACGTACTGACTGATGGTTCTGCCCCATTCAACTTCTGGGTCCACGTGGCCAGAGCTTGCCCTGTATGCCTTGGAGGTGCTGGCCTGCCCTGCAGCCAGTGTACTTTCTGAACGTGTATTCAGCACGGCAGGGGGCGTCATCACAGACAAGCGCAGCCGCCTGTCTACAGCCAATGTGGACAAGCTGACGTTCATAAAAATGAACCAGGCGTGGATCCCACAGGACCTGTCCATCCCTTGTGCAGAATAGACATTTATACCACCTTCAAACATACATTCTTGTACTCAAGTCAAGTGCAATGATTCTTTGTTTTCTTTTTTTTTATTTGTCCCAATATTTTGGGGGCTACCTACCCCAATAAAAAATAAAAAATAAACATTGTTGGCTACCTCCTCCGCCTCCACCTACAACACCACATTCACCGCCTCCTCAACCTCCGACTCCGTATCCACCTCCTTCTCTGAGTTGCAGGTTAATAATTTGTAATTTTTTGTTATTTTATTTCATTTTAAGTTATTTCCCTATCCACATTTGTTTGCAGAGCAGTTGCTCTTAAGCACATTTTACTGCCTTTTACATCCCTCTAGCCTTTTCAATGACTATTTTAGAGCCATTTTAATGCAAAAAAGTGCCAATTTTAGTGCCCTAAATTGAAAAAAATCTTATTTTCAATTGTCAGATGACATTTTACCATTTTTGCCGTATACAAACCCCTGCTGTGCCTGGGTGACAGGGGCCTAAATCTCTCAAAATCCTCTGTTGTATTGCTGGGTGACATGAACCCCCTTTTGCCATGAATGAACCCCTGCTCTGCATTGCTGACAGGGAACTAAATTTAGTGAAAACATCTGTTACTGATCGGAAGATGCGCGACTACAAGCGCACGCTGCTGATGGCATTCCCACCTGACAGAGGGGGCACAGTGGAAGCACAAGGCGAAGGCAGAGGAGGAGGAAGAGGTCGCCAACGCAGCTGGGGCACCGCCAGCACCTGAGAAGGCAGGGTTAGCATGGCCGACATGTGGAAAAGCTTTGTCAGCCTTGAAGGTGCTGACCTGCCCTGCAGCCAGTGTATAGTGTGAACGTGTGTTTAGCCGGCAGAGAGCATTATCACAGGCCGCAGCCAATGTGGACAAGCTTATGTTTATTAGAATGAACCAGGCCTGGATCCCACAGGACCTGTCTGTACCTTGTGCAGAATAGACATTTATACCTCAACCATCCATTCTTGTACTCAAGTGCACTTATTCTTAGTTTTATTTTGTTATATGTCCCAATATTTTGGGGGATACCCCAATTAAAAAAAAAATAATAACACAAATCAGTGTTGGCTACCTATTCCTCCTTCACCGCCGCTTCCACCTACACCGCCACGTAAACCTACACCGCCACATCCACCCATCCACCGCCTCCTCAACCTCCTACTCCTAGATCCAGATTGTTATTTTAAATTTTTCTGTATTTTATGTTATTTTAAGTCATTTCCCTATCCACATTTGTTTGCAGAACAGTTGCCATGCTCTTAAGCACATGTTGATGCCTTTTGCAGCCCTCTAGCCCTTTCCAGAACTATTTTAGAGCCATTTTAGTGCCCAAAAGTTCGGGTCCCCATTGACTTAAATGGGGTTCGGGTTCGGGGTCAAGTTCGGGCCGAACCTCCAGGTGTCGCTCAACTCTAGTCCCAAGGCGAATAAGTAACCCAATAGGGGCAACTCCAGAAGGGGTAGAGCTCGGGGACTGCACCAGCAGAATAGTGAGTGCAGCTCTGGAGTATAATACAGGATGTAACTCAGGATCAGTACAGGATAAGTAATGTATGTACACAGTGACTGCACCAGCAGAATAGTGAGTGCAGCTCTGGAGTATAATGCAGGATGTAACTCAGGATCAGTACAGGATAAGTAATAAAGGTACATATTGAATCCATCAGCAGAATAATGAGTGCAGCTCTAGAGTATAATACAGGATGTAACTCAGGATCAGTATAGAATGAGTAATGTATGTACATAGTAACTCTACAAGCAGAATAGTGAGTGCAGCTCTGGAGTATAATACAGGATGTAACTCAGGATCAGTACAGGATAAGTAATGTATTTACACAGTGACTGCACCAGCAGAATAGTGAGTGCAGCTCTGGAGGATAATACAGGATGTAACTGAGGATCAGTACAGGATAAGTAATGTATGTACACAGTGACTGCACCAGCAGAATAGTGAGTGCAGCTCTGGAGTATAATACAGGATGTAACTCAGGATCAGTACAGGATAAGTAATGTATGTACACAGTGACTGCACCAGCAGAATAGTGAGTGCAGCTCTGGAGTATAATACAGGATGTAACAGGATCAGTACAGGATAAGTAATGTATGTACACAGTGACTGCACCAGCAGAATAGTGAGTGCAGCTCTGGAGTATAATACAGGATGTAACTCAGGATCAGTACAGGATAAGTAATGTATGTACACAGTGACTGCACCAGCAGAATAGTGAGTGCAGCTCTGGAGTATAATACAGGATATAACTGAGGATCAGTACAGGATAAGTAATGTATGTACACAGTGACTGCACCAGCAGAATAGTGAGTGCAGCTCTGGAGTATAATACAGGATGTAACTCAGGATCAGTACAGGATAAGTAATGTATGTACACAGTGACTGCACCAGCAGAATAGTGAGTGCAGCTCTGGAGTATAATACAGGATGTAACTCAGGATCAGTACAGGATAAGTAATGTATGTACACGGTGACTGCACCAGCAGAATAGTGAGTGCACCTCTGGAGTATAATACAGGATGTAACTCAGGATCAGTACAGGATAAGTAATAAAGGTACATATTGAATCCATCAGCAGAATAATGAGTGCAGCTCTAGAGTATAATACAGGATGTAACTCAGGATCAGTATAGAATGAGTAATGTATGTACATAGTAACTCTACAAGCAGAATAGTGAGTGCAGCTCTGGAGTATAATACAGGATGTAACTCAGGATCAGTACAGGATAAGTAATGTATTTACACAGTGACTGCACCAGCAGAATAGTGAGTGCAGCTCTGGAGGATAATACAGGATATAACTGAGGATCAGTACAGGATAAGTAATGTATGTACACAGTGACTGCACCAGCAGAATAGTGAGTGCAGCTCTGGAGTATAATACAGGATGTAACTCAGGATCAGTACAGGATAAGTAATGTATGTACACAGTGACTGCACCAGCAGAATAGTGAGTGCAGCTCTGGAGTATAATACAGGATATAACTGAGGATCAGTACAGGATAAGTAATGTATGTACACAGTGACTGCACCAGCAGAATAGTGAGTGCAGCTCTGGAGTATAATACAGGATGTAACTCAGGATC
The DNA here is from genome assembly GCF_014858855.1 of Bufo gargarizans. Lineage (NCBI taxonomy): Eukaryota > Metazoa > Chordata > Amphibia > Anura > Bufonidae > Bufo > Bufo gargarizans. The sequence goes on along the minus strand of NC_058085.1, from coordinate 371,464,342 downwards.
AGTACAGGATAAGTAATGTATGTACACAGTGACTGCACCAGCAGAATAGTGAGTGCAGCTCTGGAGTATAATACAGGATGTAACTCAGGATCAGTACAGGATAAGTAATGTATGTACATAGTGACTGCACCAGCAGAATAGTGAGTGCAGCTCTGGAGTATAATACAGGATGTAACTCAGGATCAGTACAGGATAAGTAATAAAGGTACATATTGACTCCATCACCAGAATAGTGAGTGCAGCTCTGGAGTATAATACAGGATGTAACTCAGGATCAGTACAGGATAAGTAATGTATGTACACAGTGGCCCAGATTCAGGTAGATTTGCCCATTACTTTGCCAAATTGCCACCTGATTCAGGAATCGTTTGTTCATTTAATTTGCTCCTGTTTAAGGCAAAGCTGAGGGCGCAAGGCCGTGCAAGTCAAAGTGGGTGTGCCCCTATGTAAATGAGGAATTTTCGGCTCAGCAGAGGTTTGCTAGCATAATTTCAGGGCAAATCCTGCTCAGCTGCTTGCACTGAGCAAATAAATAGGAGCAGACTTGCGCAGGTTCTTTGCTGAATTTCATCCTGCTTTTTCCTACCCCCCCCTGAGCAAGGAAATTCAGCCCTTTTGCAAGACATGGCACCTCCCAAAGGGACCAAAATAAGGAAGGCCAACTTTGTGGCTGCAGAGATGGACATCCTGATTGCTGCACTCCAGCAGCATAAGGAAGTCCTATATGGTGCCCAGCGGGCAAACACCACCATTGCCCAAAGGAGGGCTATATATGAAGCCATTGCCCTGGACATCAATGCCCTGGGTAATGAAGTGCGTACCTGGGATGACATCCAGAAGAAATTAAATGATATGAGGCGCAGGGTCCGTGAAAAACTGGCTCTTATCAGGAAGCATACCGGTGGCACGGGAGGTGGTCCGCGATGTATGATCCGGCTCAATCAGGAGGAGCAGCTTATTGCACAAACGTTCGTGCAGGAGCAGGTGGAGGGACTTGAAGGGTACGACTCCACTGTTGGGAACTTGGGGACTGGTAAGTTATTTTTCTTTCATATCTGCTGTGCATCATGGGAGGGGGTACAAGTGAACATATGAGAAGTGTGTTGCACCAGCAAAATATGTCGTTTTGGTGTCATCCACAGGTGGTGATGAGGAAGAAGAAGCTGGGCCGTCTTCGGCTGCGGCTCGACCCAGCCCATCCAGACCAGAGCCAGGGGTCCAGTCAGGCCCCATGGACATTCTGGCTATGCTGGTCCAGGAGGAGATCATACCGGGGCCAAGTATGGAGGAGCAAGTGGTATTGGAGGAGGATTCCTTTTTCCTCATCCAGGAGGACTCTGGCTCCCTCCAGGAGGATACCACCATCCCTGTGCAACCCACCACCCCCCCGCCCAGCACGTCATCCCCCTCCAGGGCAAGCCCCTCCAGGGCAAGCCCCTCCCTTGTGGACCCCTCCCCTTCTCCCTCTGTCCGTGGCCGAGCCTCTCCTCCCAGGAAGGCTCTGTCCAAAACGAGGCATATATCCTCCAGCCTCCGTGACGGTCTGCTGGAGGAGCAGGCCCTGCAGACCCGCCATATAGGGGCCATGGTGGGAGAGGTGCGTCGTCTGGCGGACAGCATGGCATCCACCTCCACCTCTATGCAGCATGCCCTCACCCTGCATGAGGACCGGGACAAACATGTGGCACAGAGCCTGGGGGAAATTAGTGGCAACTCTAAGGCCATAGTCACCTGCTTGGTGGCTCTGGAGACCACACCAGCTTTGTTAAGCAGGATGACAGCTGCGGTGGAGGCCAATACCGCTGCTGTGCAGGCCAACACCGCTGCAGTGCAGGAGGAGGCGAGAGTTACCCGCCGGCATCAGCGGGATACCACCACCCGCCAAATGCGGATGTTGGCCCAGACCAACACCATCCTTGCCCGCCTGGCCAACGCCATGGAGGGCATGCAGCCACCACCTGCAAGGAGTGTGGAAGTAGGGGTTGATGCTCCTCCCCCCCCTCCTCCCCCCACCCCTCCATCCCCACCCCATGCCTCCTCCGCACCACGGAGATTGAGGAGCCAGAGCCGGGGCACCCTTGGCCCAAAGAAAAAAACAAAAAAATAATTTTATGTCTACATTTTTTTGCTCAACACAATATGATTTTTTTTATTATTTTTCGATATGCTCAGGGTATGAGATTATTTTTTTTTTATATGCTCAGGATATGAGTTTTTAGATTTATTTGTAGTCCCTACACACGGTGAGGAGTGTATACTACAGTGTGACTGGTGTGTGAATGGGGGGGGGGGGGGGGTGGCACTCCTGCTGGAAAAGGGGTGTCACCCTCTGCCATGTGAAAGGTGTATGAATGGACAGCAACATAATTGGAGCCTTGACGCGGCGTTGCTGCTCCCTAATACCATGGGGTATTGTTGGGTCTAATCCAATTGGGGGTGCATGTGTCGGGTGTGTGCTAGGGACTACAGTGGTGTACATACATGCATTATACTTGTGACAAGATCAGGGTGTGTTTAATGTGCAAAGAGACGTTCCACAAGACCATTCCGGATTGCTCTTCCCTCAGAAGATCCGGTAGTGTTTCTTGGGGGGGGGGGGGTTGCGTGGTTCGGGGGTAAGGTCATTGCGTAGCTCAATGTGCATGCCCCTTCTTTGAGCTAAATTGTGGAGAATACTACATGCCCCTACGATTTGGCATACAAAGTTGGGTGAATACAATAGGGTCCCCCCTGATTTATCCAGACATCTGAATCGAGATTTAAGGATGCCAAATGTGCGCTCCACCACCGCACGGGTACGTGCATGGGCTTCGTTATATCTTTCCTCTCCTGGTGTTTCAGGGTTACGAAATGGGGTCATCATGTGAGGTCCCAGGGCATAGGCAGAGTCACCTGGAAGGGAAAAGACAGGAGGATGTTAGTCGTGCATGTGCCCCTTGTGATGTGTGCATCATGGGGGGGGGGGGGGGCAGTCATACCTGACACCCATGTCACTCACCAATCAGCCAGCTGTCTCCATACATGTTCTGGTCAAACTCGGTTGGGATGGGGCTGTGTCGGTAAATAAAACTGTCATGGCTTGACCCTGGGTGTTTGGCACGGACATGCCATATGAGGCCATGTGCATCCACAATCATCTGCACATTTATCGAATGCCAATGTTTCCTGTTGCAGTAGATATGCTCGAGGTGCCGGGGGGGGCGTAGTGCCACATGGGTACAATCTATTGCACCCACAGTGCGTGGAAATCTGGCTAATAAATAAAAATCACTGATTGCCTTCTGCCGCACGTCAGCCGTGGTTGGTTTGATAAATTGTGTGCCCATTCGTCTGAGTATTGCAGGGATCACTTGGTGCACACACCTGCTCATGCTGGATTGGGACATCCCCGCCACCACTCCACCTGTGCGCTGAAATGAGCCAGTTGCCAAAAAATGAAGGGTTGCCACTACCTTCACCAGTGGCTGCACTGCCTGTCCCCGATGGGTCGGGCTGCTGATGTCATCCTGCAGGATTGTTACCAACTCAAGGATGACTTCAGGGCTAAAGCGAAACATGCGATACACCTCAGTATCAGTCATCTGAAAAAGGTTGTAGCGCCCTCTGTAAATCCTCTCCCGTGCCCTCCTACGAGTCGGCTCAGTCAATAGAATATCAAGAACCATAGCTGCCGCTGGCATGTTGGTGCACAGATGTGAGGTCCCGAAAATGTGGGTGCTCTGCTTGTTCAGATCGTCTGTCTAGGTGCTGCTGAAGTTGTGCGCTCCTTCAGATGACATTTGGCCATCTTTTGCTAACTTGCCCCTGCTTTTAACAGGAGCAAGTTTGCCCAGGGAAAAAAGCTTGCACGCTTCCAGCGCAAGATGCGCATCACACGCGCATGTTTCTGAATCATCGGCAGTACCTAATTTGCATATTCGCTGAGGGAATTCCATGAAGGCGCAACTTACACCCCGTGCAAAATTGCACGAAAATTGCGCAGGAACAGCTAGGCTGCGTGCGCGGGAAAATGGCCGCATTTCAGGCTTAACTGGTTTACAGAATCAGCCGCAAATTTGCATAGGAGCAAATCAGTACTTGCGCGGCGCAAATCACACTTGTTCCCGCGCAAGTGCTTCTTGAATCTGGGCCAGTGACTGCACCAGCAGAATAGTGAGTGCAGCTCTGGAGTATAATACAGGATGTAACAGGATCAGTACAGGATAAGTAATGTATGTACACAGTGACTGCACCAGCAGAATAGTGAGTGCAGCTCTGGAGGATAATACAGGATGTAACTCAGGATCAGTACAGGATAAGTAATGTATGTACATAGTGACTGCACCAGCAGAATAGTGAGTGCAGCTCTGGAGTATAATACAGGATGTAACTCAGGGTCAGTACAGGATAAGTAATGTATGTACACAGTGACTGCACCAGCAGAATAGTGAGTGCAGCTCTGGGGTATAATGCAGGATGTAACTCAGGATCAGTACAGGATAAGTAATGTATGTACACAGTGACTGCACCAGCAGAATAGTGAGTGCAGCTCTGGAGTATAATACAGGATGTAACTCAGGATCAGTACAGGATAAGTAATGTATGTACACAGTGACTGCACCAGCAGAATAGTGAGTGCAGCTCTGGAGTATAATACAGGATATAACTCAGGATCAGTACAGGATAAGTAATGTATGTACACAGTGACTGCACCAGCAGAATAGTGAGTGCAGCTCTGGAGTATATTACAGGATGTAACTCAGGATCAGTACAGGATAAGTAATGTATGTACACAGTGACTGCACCAGCAGAATAGTGAGTGCAGCTCTGGAGTATAATACAGGATGTAACTCAGGGTCAGTACAGGATAAGTAATGTATGTACACAGTGACTGCACCAGCAGAATAGTGAGTGCAGCTCTGGAGTATAATACAGGATGTAACTCAGGGTCAGTACAGGATAAGTAATGTATGTACACAGTGACTGCACCAGCAGAATAGTGAGTGCAGCTCTGGAGTATATTACAGGATGTAACTCAGGATCAGTACAGGATAAGTAATGTATGTACATAGTGACTGCACCAGCAGAATAGTGAGTGCAGCTCTGGAGTATATTACAGGATGTAACTCAGGATTTGCACATTATATGTAATATAGACTCCTATATGAAGAATCAGCCGCCTTTCCTTATGCTCCTCTCCGTCAGAAAGACACTAGAGCAGTATGTAGAGAATACGCAGGTTAATAAGCCATCCTTCCTGCCATTTATTTAATGGACCTTGACTACGACCACTGCTATTAGGGGGATGTAAGGATTAGTGCACCTGCCAATTACATATACAAATGATTGTAGGGTTAATTAAGACTTAATTGCCTTGTTGTAATACAATCTAATAATTACAATTTTCCTGGCCATGGGCTGAGCCCAGTGGGAGAACCGAACGCTGAACGTCAATTACAGTATATATTATGGAGGCCGTGGAATTACACTGATTTATATTCATCAAAAATGTACTGAGGGGATGTAAGAAATTACAATCTATGAGAATTAAGCAGTTACGCCACCTCCGGGTATGGTATAGCAATGCCGAGTGCTCTGACCATGGAGCAAAAATAGTCAAATAACAAATATAAACTACAGTAGTTAAGAATAAATGAAGAGTTGGATAAAAAACAGATGAATATTTCTATTTACCGTTTTATAACCATGAGGGGAATGATTTAAAAACTTCAAACAATTATAAATCCCATTTATAGACATAAGATAATCGAATAACAAAATATATAATGTAGGGTCCCCAATAGATCTTGGTCAAAAATACTAGCTGCCGGTCTGACCGCTGTTATCATGAACGTAATAAAGTAAGGTGCAGTTTATAATGACTTCTATGGTGGGAAACATCGCATTTGCAGTCGCTGTATATTCTAATTAATGAAAGTCTGCGTTCTGTAGACATTTTCTTGTACATACGTGTATCATTTTGTACAGCATTCCTATGGTTGGAAATGATGCAGTAGAATCCACCTTTTTAGGGTTTATGCACACGACTGTAGTTTTAGTATTTAACATTATAGTAGTTATATCCCTGTACACACGGCGGTATTATAGTAGTTATATTCTTGTACATAGGAGGCAGTATTATAGTAGTTATATCCATGTACATAGGAGGCAGTATTATAGTAGTTATATTCTTGTATATAGGAGCAGTATTATAGTAGTTATATTCTTGTATATAGGAGCAGTATTATAGCAGTTATATTCTTGTACATAGGAGCAGTATTATAGCAGTTATATTCTTGTACATAGGAGCAGTATTATAGTAGTTATATTCTTGTATACAGGAGCAGTATTATAGTAGTTATATTCTTGTATATAGGAGCAGTATTATAGTAGTTATATTCCTGTACATTGGAGGCAATTTTTATTGGTATAAAACAAACATAAATACAAAAATACTTTTTCATCATAATAAATCAGACTTTTCCATCATTCGGTATAAATTATACATGTTCATCAGAAAATAAAATGCATATTAACTGTAACTTAAAAGCACATTTTAGCTAAAGCAGAAATAGAAGAAAAGTAAAATAAAATAAGAAACAAACACAGTTACATCGTACACTTGAACCGTCAGTCTAGATGGACGTTCCTCCATAGTTTTATATTTTCCCCTTTTTTCCTGACCTCTAATGACCGGATCCACCCGAGTTCTGACATGATGAGGGTTATAGCTGTGGTATGATGGAATGGTTCGTTATGGATGGACACTCGGGTTCTGGTTTGCCAGTGGTAATATTTGATGACAGTGATTATCAGATACATTGTCCCCCGGTCGATGTTATTCACATGAGATGTGACACCATAAATAATTTCTGGGTATTTTAGGGACTGTAATGATGGGATTTTTAGCTTGGCGGATATGTCATGCCAGATTGTCCGCCCACCCCAGCACTCTGATATAAAATGGAGCATAGTCTCCTCCTGCTGACAACCTAAGGGACACATGCGATCTGACACACTGAGGAATTTTAGATTCCCCCTGACAAAGAGTTTTCCCTGCAATGAGAGCCAGCCAATATCACAGAACTTAGGGGGCAGCCTTGGTCCATTCAGAAGCCTCAGACTATCCTGTAAGGTTGAGGTTGGACAGTCTAGAAGTGCTAGCTGTAAACAGTAGAAGGTCCTACATACTCTGGAGTATAGATCTTTCCTGGTTTTACTCTCAATGAAAGACTTGTCTATACCCCATTTCTTCAGACATCTTACACCATAGTCCAGGTACTGGGGGAGGAAGTCACGAGTCAATCGGCCCCTCTTGAGACTGCCGCCTCGCATCCAAGGTTCTGCAAAAGGCAATATCCAATCCCTGATACTATTCACCCACAGGGAGCTGTTGTTTGAGTCCAGGTCACCAAAATTAACTTTAAGAAACATGGAGTCAAAGAAAACCCTTGGATTTAACATATCCAGCCCACCCTCTCTCCTCTGTAGGTAGGTGATCCCTCTTTTTACTGGGTTCAACCTGTTCCCCCATAACAGCTGGAAGAACAGGCTAAAGAGCCTAGCCGAGAAAGATTCTGGCAAAGGAAAGACGACAGAGATGTACAAGAAGACAGGGACCAGGTAAGTCTTCAGCATAGTAACCCTTTCTCTATAGGTCAGCCTCCAGTTCTTCCATCGCTGAACCTTTATATTTCCGGCATCCAACTTTTCCTCCCAATTTAGTTTGGCATTATCTTCCCTACCAAATTTAACCCCAAGGATTTTAATATGGGTGGAGGCCTTCGCAAACTGTGGCAGATCAAAATCAGGGTCAGTATCCGATGTCCAGAAAGCTTGACTCTTCTCAAGGTTGACCAGAGACCCTGAGGCCTCCGAGTAGCTTCTGATGGCTGCCGACAACATCTCCACCTCACGAGGCTCAGATATCACCACAGTCACATCATCCGCGTAGGCAACAATACTCAGGGGCAGGCAATGGGGGACCGGCACCCCCTGAAAACCACACTCCTGCAGTGACCTCAGGAACGGGTCCAAGGCAAACACATACAGCAGTGGACTCAGCGGGCAACCCTGTCTCACCCCAGCCTCAACCCTGAACGTGTCACCCTGCCAACCATTGATTAGAGGAAAGCTCTCAGCCTCTCTGTACAAAGTTCTCAGCCAATCTACAAATTGTCCCGGAATGCCGTACTTTGATAAAGTGGCCCATAGATACTCGTGGTCTACTCTGTCAAAGGCTTTAGCCTGGTCCAGACCTACAACATATCTCCCACACCTCAGAGCTTTACATCTCTCAAACATCTCCCTTATCGAGATGACTGCTCCAGAGATGTTCCGCCCTTTTACTGTGCCGAACTGACAGCCTGCCAACAGTGCCCGGGACAAACAAACTAACCTAGAGAACAGAATTTTTGCCAAAATCTTCCTGTCGACATTCAAGAGGGCAATTGGCCTCCAGTTCTTGATGTCACTAGGCTCTTTCCCTTTAGACAGCAGAATTAACGAGGACACCCTCATGGACGGAGGCATCAGGTGATTTTCTAGACAATTTTTGTACACATCCACGAGGATTGGAGCTAAGTGGTCTCTGAACGTCTTATAAAATTCTGCAGTAATACCGTCTGGACCTGGTGCCTTCTTCAGATGTAATTTATCAATGGCCACTTTAACCTCCTCCACCGTTATTTCTGCTGTTAAAGGAGAAAAGTCCAAATCTCTAGTATCAGGCCCTGGAGTTGCCTCCAAAAATTGGGTCACTTTTTCCTTATCCAAAGCCTTCCTCTGAAACAAGTCAGCATAGTAGCATCTCACCACCCCCAGGATACCCTCCCGAGATTCTTGTAAAACACCCTGGGAGTCAGTGAGACCTGTGATCAATTTTTTAGCTACGCGCTCCCGGCAGTTCTCAAAGGGATCAGGAGCCCCTAAGGACCCATAATCCCGTTCAGCTACCAGGGAGGTGTACCTGCTGTACTGATACTGCTTTATCTCAGATTTCAGCCGGTCAATCCTTTGTTGGTCATCCCCACCCATCGAATAGAGTGACTCCAATTCTTTGCGCAGTCTCAGATACTGGCCATACTTACTCTTCCCCTTCTTAACTGACAGTCTCTGTAAGAGGGACCTGATCTCCTCCTTGACATCCTCCCACCAGTCAGCCATGTTCTCATAGAAATCCACTCTGTCAAGTTGGTTCTGAAAGAAAGAGTAAATGTATTCCTGGACAGAGCTATCATCTAAAAGACTAGCGTTCAGTTTCCATAGCCCTCTACCAAGATCTGGATGCTTAGTGGCGCCCAAACAAAAGTACAAGGCCAAATGGTCAGAATAAGGGACTGTCTTTTCCCTTCTTTCACTGATGGCTTCAGTAGGACTCACCAGAGCCAGATCTATCCTACTACTGCGTCCTGCACAGGTGTAAGTGAACTTTGGACGCCTACCACCCTGTACAAAAACATCAGACAGGCCGGCATGCAGAATAATGTTGTTTAGGACCTTACAGTCCCTAGTAAGGGGTCTACCACTAGGCCTGTCACTGGTTGTAGTGGTGGCATTAAAGTCTCCAGCCATGATAATAGGAATAGATGTGAATAAGTATGGCTTAACATCATTAAAAAGCTGAGTCCTTTCGCTCACTGTCTGTGGCCCATAGACGTTAATAAGCCGGAGTCTTCTACCTCGGATGGTAATCTCTAGCAGAAGGCACCTTCCCATCGAGATCTCCGTTAGTCTATGTACAATTACATCATGGGTGTTAAACAAGATAGAGACCCCGGCATAAGGCTCCACAGACATCGACCAAAAGGACGGACCAGACTGCCACTCTCGCTCTGCCTCTCTTATGAGACCTGAGGTGTTTAAGCGTGTCTCTTGCAAGAAGAACACATCGGCCTTGAGGTATCTCAGGTGTTCGTAGACGGCATGTCTGGTCTTTCTAGCTCTAATACTATTCACATTGCTGGTGACCACTCTAAGATGGAAGTCTGCCATCAGGAGAAGAAGAAGAAAGATAACCCCCATCATCATAAATCAGGGTCAGAGTTTTCTTGCTGACTACCAGTTTCCATATCCCATACAGCCTGTGACTCGGCATGAAGAGGTCTCCTTTTTGTGGGAGGATCCCCTCCTGGGTCGTCATCACATTCCGCCATCATACGCTTCAGCTCTCTCTCTATTTCTGCCTCTCCATCTGACTCGGAGAGCACACCGTATCTGTTGGTTGTTACAGTTCCATCAGCCTGCCTGTCCACTCTCATTTTAGTGGGTTTTTGGACGGTGGTCCATTCACCCTCAGGCCTGTGGCTGGACTTATCTTTTTTCCGTTTAAGGATTTTATTTTCCCCAGTGGTGGGTGCTGGGGCCGGGGAGGAGACAGACACTGGATGCTCTACAGGCTGCTCCACAACCTCCATGTCCCCCTCAGTGTTACCTGCCTGCGGGTGGTCCGGCACAGTATCATTCATGTGTGGGGTCTCTGGCACTGTGTATAATGACCCTGACAATAGCGCCTCCTCCTCCTGCTCCTCACCTGGGACATCTGCCCCTTCCACCAAGTCCTCATCAGGGAGATTTCTACAGATGTTATGCCACGCTTCAGGACAGTCTCTATGGGGGTGACCGATGTTACCGCACAGGTTACACCTTATGTTCTGGCAGGTGGCGCTCACATGGCCGATGTCCCCGCACAGGCTGCACTTCATCATGGTGCAGACACTCGCCACGTGACCTGATTTCCCACACTTGAAGCATAGCCTGGGCTGACCAGCATAGAAACAAACCCCTTTCTCCCGGCCAATGAAGAAGGAATTGGGAAGGTGATGGGTGATGTTCTGGTGCTGGTGTAATGTAACCAGGACCCTCCATCCCCCAGTCCAGATTCCATCCTCATCCCTGGTCTTGGTCAGGTTTGACTTGAGGTCGCAATGCCTTCTGAGCCAGATAATAATATCCTGAGGGGGGACAGACTCGTTCCAGAAAATGATGGTGACATTTACAGTGTCAGGCTTAGAGATGGGAATGAAGCTGAACTTGTTCCACCCCTCAGTATCTCTGACCCGGGTGTAGAGAGCCCAGAACCGGTCCAGATCAGACATGAGCTTGAAGCTAATATCATAGCCCTGTCTGTCTGGGAGGTTTATTACTGCCAGGATGTTGGCTGGCAGGAAGCCCATCTGAGTGCACAACATGTCTCTGACCACACACCTTCTGTCAGGGAGATCTTCTTTTGCCCCTTTATGTCTAAACCTGACAACGTTCCTTCTCTTGAAGGCCTGGCCTGTGTATCTGGCGTTAGAGGGAAATGATGGAGAACCCCGACTCCAAGCATTCCCAGATGTCTGACCAGTACCAGTATCCTGCGGGGGGCGACGTGTAGGCTGCTGACCGCCCGTACTGTGGGACTCTGCTGCCTGTGGTGTAACTAAAGGGGGGAACTCCTCAGCCTGAGACTGCACTGCCCCCTCCCCACCATCAATACCAGGGTTCTCTATGTTCCCAGCAGCCATAGATGACTCCTCTGCTGGAACATTATCATCCACAGAGACATCAGCAACATCAGACATGGCAGCCATAGAGGACTCCTCCACTGGGACATTATCACACACAGAAATATCAGCGACATCAGACATCTCAGCAGCCATAGAGGACTCCTCAGCTGGGACATTATCATCCACAGAGACATCAAACATCTCAGCAGCATTACAGTCCTCAGTATTAACCCCTTGCACCCCACAGACCTGAGCGTCCTGCTCAGACACACCCTGAGGTGCTGCTACAGTGTTACCTGTAGGTGTCAGTCCACAGTCCTCCTGCAATGCACTGCCTCCTGGGACTTGTGGTGTCTGCACTGCCACTTCATTGCTGTCATCAGGTAAGAGTCCACAGTTTTCATTTTGTGCAGTACTTACTGCTGGGACTTGTAGTACCTCACCGGGGGCTGATGCAGGACTTGGCTCTTGTTTCTTAGATGTACTTTTCTTGTACAACTCTCTCTCCTCAAAGGGAAGAGTTGCCGGCTGTAATATGGGTCTTACGTGGGACTGCAGGGTTTCAGACCTAGATGTTGATTTGGTCCCTGAGTTTTTGTCCTTCTCAAACTTCTGCTGGTTCCAGTATGTCTCTCCCACTGGTCCCATTTTCTCCAAGACAGAGTTGATCTCCTGCGCATTGTCAGCGAGTTCCTTGGCCAGTGAGTCCAGCTTCTTGTCCAGTAAGGCCTGCTTCCCTGGGTTTGCAGCCTTTAGTTTGTATGTGCAGTTTATCTGTTTCTGCAGGTACAGCTTATGTTTCTTCAGCGTCTCCATTCTCCTCACCAGTGCTGGGATCTGCTCAGCCAGGTGGAGCTCAGGTGGCTGCTCTGGAGGCCTCTGATTGCTGCTGGGGAGTTTTGCAGGCTGTTTGTTTGCAGTACAGGTTTCTGTCTGTCCTGGAACAAGAATCTGCATTTTTGGTGCAGAGCCTCGCAGTCCCTGGAGTTTTGCGGCTGCTGTCACTGCTCTTGGGTCACAATCTCCTGGTGGGCGACTGGATCCCGGCTGTGTAGCAGAGACGGTATTGGTAGCACCTTGAGGTCTTCCTCCATTACTGCCTTTGATCTCCTTCACAGCTTGCATGCCCCCAGACTTTCTGCGCTCAGAACCTATCACCACACGCTGCTGCAGATTCTCCTGGATGGTTTGCTTTTCCAGAGATGTCCTCCTCTGCCTGCCCGGAGTGGAGGTGGATTGTCCACCTGAGGCCGGCAATGGAGATTGTCTCAGCTCCTGCACACTCTGCACGGTTCTTACTTCTGGACTTTCCAACACTTTGGTCTTGCACACAGGTGACCCTTCATTCACACTGGCAGGTGGTTTCACCGGACACTTACTTTTTCCTTCTTCTTCTCTTACGCTGGAACTGGTACTGCTGACATACTTTCTGTCCATAGAAACTTTGGGATTTACATCCCCTGACGGAGTTGTCTGGGTGCTTCCCAGATTTGGCCTAGAAGCCTGGGCCTTGCTTGGGGAGCTTCCCCCCCGGGGGTGGCCACTCCCTGGACTTTCTCCAGACATCCAAAGCCTCAGGAGAGCTCCTGACACACAACCTCTCAGCAAGGAGGCAGTATTATAGTAGTTATATTCTTGTACATAGGAGCAGTATTATAGTAGTTATATTCTTGTACATAGGAGCAGTATTATAGTAGTAATATTCTTGTACATAGGAGCAGTATTATAGTAGTTATATTCTTGTACATAGGAGCAGTATTATAGTAGTTATATTCTTGTATATAGGAGCAGTATTATAGTAGTTATATTCTTGTACATAGGAGCAGTATTATAGTAGTTATATTCTTGTACATAGGAGCAGTATTATAGTAGTTATATTCTTGTATATAGGAGCAGTATTATAGTAGTTATATTCTTGTATATAGGAGCAGTATTATAGTAGTTATATCTTGTACATAGGAGGCAGTATTATAGTAGTTATATTCTTGTACATAGGAGCAGTATTATAGTAGTTATATTCTTGTACATAGGAGCATATTAGTATTATAGATAGTATTATATTCTTGTACATAGGAGGCAGTATTATAGTAGTTATATTCTTGTACATAGGAGCAGTATTATAGTAGTTATATTCTTGTACATAGGAGGCAAGTATTATAGTAGTTATATTCTTGTACATAGGAGCAGTATTATAGTAGTTATATTCTTGTACATAGGAGCAGTATTATAGTAGTTATATTCTTGTACATAGAGCGTATTATAGTAGTTATATTCTTGTACATAGGAGGCAGTATTATAGTAGTTATATTCTTGTACATAGAGCAGTATTATAGTAGTTATATTCTTGTACATAGGAGCAGTATTATAGTAGTTATATTCTTGTACATAGGAGCAGTATTATAGTAGTTATATTCTTGTAATAAGGAGCAGTATTATAGTAGTTTATTCTTGTACATAGGAGCAGTATTATAGTAGGTTATATTTCTTGTACATAGGAGCAGTATTATAGTCAGTTATATTCTTGTACCTAGGAGGCAGTATTATAGTAGTTATATTCTTGTACATAGGAGCAGTAGTATTATAGTATTATATTCTCCTGTACATAGGAGCAGTATTATAGTAGTTATATTCTTGTACATAGAGCAGTATAGTAGTTCTATTCTTGTACCTAGGAGCTCAGATATAGTCGTATATTCTTGTACATAGGAGCAGTATTATAGTAGTTATATTCTTGTACATAGGAGCAGTATTATAGTAGTTATATCTTGTACATAGGAGCAGTATTATAGTAGTTATATTCTGTACATAGGAGCAGTATTATAGTAGTTATATTCTTGTACAGAGGGCAGTATTATAGTAGTTATATTCTTGTACATAGGAGCAGTATTATAGTAGTTATATTCTTGTACATAGGAGCAGTATTATAGTAGTTATATTCTTGTACATAGGAGCAGTATTATAGTAGTTATACTTGTACATAGGAGCAGTATTATAGTAGTTATATCTTGTACATAGGAGCAGTATATAGTAGTTATATTCTTGTACATAGGAGCAGTATTATAGTAGTTATTCTTGTACATAGGAGCAGTATTATAGTAGTTATGTATATTCTTGTACATAGGAGCAGTATATAGTATTCTTGTACATAGGAGCAGTATTATAGTAGTTATATTCTTGTACATAGGGCAGTATTATAGTATTATAGTATTATCTTGTACATAGGAAGGCAGTATTATAGTAGTTATATTCTTGTACATAGGAGGCAGTATTATAGTAGTTATATTCTTTTACATAGGAGGCCCGTATTCTCCCCTGTATATTCTGTACATAGAAGGCAGTATTATGGTAGTTAAATTCTTGTACATTGGAGCAGTATTTAGTAGTTATATTCTTGTACATAGAAAGCAGTATTATAGTAGTTATATTCTTGTACATAGAAAGCAGTAATATGGTAGTTAAATTCTTGTACATTGGAGCAGTATTATAGTAGTTATATTCTTGTACATAAGAGACAGTATTGCAGTATTATAGTAGCTAATTGCTTTATTCTTTTACATAGTAGCAGTTTATTGAAATTATATAATTGCACAGGCAGTGTTATAGTAATCGGTGAGCAAATTGATTCTACAGAATCAGTTTATTTTTTCTTCTCCCAAGGTTTTTATATTTTAACAAATCAATAGATTCTTGATTTGTCCCGCATGAGTTGCTTAACCACTTCCAAACCGGGCCATTTGCCCCCTTCCTCACCAGGGCTAATTTTAGAAATCTGACATGTGTCACTTTATGTGATAACTTTGGAATGCTTTTACTTATTCAAGCCATTCTGAGACTGTTTTTCATTACACATTGTACATCATGTTAATGGTTATTTTGAGTCAATATGTTTTACCTTTATTTATCAAAAATAATCCAATAGTTTATGAAAAATTTTAAAAAATCACTGTTTTCTAAATTTGAATCTCTCTGTTTTTAAGACAGATAGTGATACCTCATAAAATACTCATTAATTAACATTCACCTTATGTCTACTTTATGTTGACATCATTTTGGTAATGTTATTTTATTTTTTAGGACTTTAGAAAGTTTAGAATTTTAGAAACAATTTTTGACATTTTTAAGAAAATTTTCAAAATCAACTTTTTTAAGGCCCATTTCTGAAGTCACTTTGAGGAGCACACATAAACGAAACCAACCATAAATGACCCCATTTCAGAAACTACAGCCCTCAAATTATTTAAAACTGGTTTTTGAAATGTTGTTAATCCTTTAAGTATTCCACAGGAATTAAAGCAAAATAGATTTGACATTTCAAAATGTTACTTTTTTTTGCACTTTTTCCATTTTAATTATTTTTTTTCTGTAACACAGCAAGGGTTAACAACAAAACAAACCTCAATATTTATTACCCTGATTTTGCAGTTTACAGAAACATTCCATATGTGGTCGTATACCGCTGTATGGGCACACGGCAGGGCTCAGAAGGCAAGGAGCGCCATATGATTTTTGGAGGGCAGATTTTGCTAGAATGGTCTTAGGGTACTATGTTGCATTTGAAGAGACCCTGGGGTAACCCCACAGTTAAAACCCCCAAAAAGTTGCCACATTTTGTAAAACACACCATCAAAGGAATTTTTAAGGGGTGTAGTGAGCACTTTGAGCCAACAGGCGTTTCATAGAATTTATAATACTTGGCTGTGAAAATGAAAAATTAATATTTTTTTTTTTTACAAGAAAATGATGCTTCAGCTTCAAACTTTCTTTTTCACAAAAAATAACAGGAGAAGATCCCCCCACAATTTGCTACCCATTTTCTCCTGAATACAGTAACACCCTAATTGTGATTGTAAACTGTTATTTGGGGATATGCCAGGGCTCAGATGGGAAGGAGAGGCATCTGGATTTTTTAACATGGAATTTTTAGTCATTGTTTTTAATATCGATAACATTTTTATTTTTTGTTGACTGAGCTGCGTGAGGGCTTATTTTGTATGGGACAAGCTGTCGTTTTTATTGGCACCATTTTCGGGGTACATTTGGCTTTCTGGTCGCTTTTTATTTCATTTTTTGGGAGGTGAAGTCACAAAAAAGCAGTTTTAACACCGTAAACTTGATGGGGTATATCATGTGACATTTTATAAATCCGGTCATTACGGATGCAAAAATACCAAATATGTATATTTTTTTTATTTTTACGTTTTACACAATAAAACGTTTTTAGAAAAAAAATCATATTTTTGTGTTGCCATTTTCTTAGAGCCTTATTTTTTGTAATTTTTCTGGCTATGGTCTTGTGTGAAGGCTTATTTTTTGCGGGATGAGGTGACTTAATTGATATTATGTTTTTTGGGAGGTGAGGTGACTAAAAAAAGTTGTTTTGGAGTAATTTTTATTTGTTTGTATTTTTTACGCCGTTCACTCGATCATGTGATATTTTTGTAGAGCCCGTTGTTATGGACGTGGCAATACCAAATATGTCTATATTTATTTACTTTTTACGTATTTTCCACAATAAGAGCATTTTTAGAAAAAAAAATCATGTTTTTGTGTTGCAATTTTCTTAGAGCTTATTTTTTTTCTATAAAACCCTTTTTTTATGTTTTTATTTTACACTTTGTCATACAAGACCTCTGGGGGACATTTAACTTTCTTTTTTTTGTTCCCATACACCAGTTTTGTTACCCTGTGCATCAGAGTGAAATGCTCCTAATTAATTGCATGATTTTCCTATTTTATGATGTAAAGTCATGAATTTATTAAAGACACGGAAGCGAGTATTGCATAACTCCTTCTTTACTCAAATCCATAGTAGCAAAGAATTTACATAAAAAACTAAAGACAACCCCAAATGAACCCCTTCCATTAGCCAGTCCATAAATAGGTCCTCCCCTGTAATCTCTTCCTCTTTCTTTGATGTGACTAGCAGACCCACACTCGAACACCGGACCGAACTTCTTCTTTAGCGGAAACTCCAACCGGAAACCACGAACCGAGAACCTGGAACCAGAGCTCAACCGGAGCAGAAGACAACCGGAACTAAGAACTTCTTGGAAAAACCCACCTTTTGGTGCACTCAGAGATAACGGATCAGGAATCAACCTACTGAAAGAGAATAGGAGAGTACGAGGTAATCCACAGGATCTGAAAGATCATCAAATCAAGCGGAAAAATAAGAGCATCAAGTATAAAATATCATACAATACAATCATATGGTCATTAAATAAACACAGCCACTTAAGAAGGGAGGGGACAGCACGGTGGGCAATACTCGCCTCCGTGTCTTTAATAAAATCATGACTTTACGTCATAAAATAGGAAAGTCATGCAATTTTATAACAAGACACGGAGGCTCGTATTGCAAGTTTAAAGCGACGATATCACAGAAAAAAAAGCATGCGGAGGAGGTCTGAAATAAAACTCCCTAAAAGTCGAGGCTCTAGACCAATCTGCTAACCGTAGAACATCCTCCAGGCGGGCCCCCGAGACGGCCATGGAGGTAGCCGAAGCTCCCCTAACCGAATGTGCCGTGAACACCGACGTATCAACACCGGCCAAGGATAGAACCCATTTCACCCAACGGGATAAGGTGACACTAGTAACCGGAAGGAACGGCCTGCGAAAATAAATGAACAATTGAGGTGCAGAAGCGGAAAGCAGAGTGGCCATATGGGTTAAGTATTCCTTCAAACACTCCACCGGGCAAAGTGCCTGATTATCAGGGAAAGCCGGGTAGGACACCAACCGAATGCTGGTCTTCGTGCAGCGAGAGATGTTAAAGGAAACACCACCTTGGGTGAAAGACAGAGCATCGAAATCTAAGGCTCGCACATCCGAAACCCTCTTGCAGGAAATCAGACACAGCAGGGTGACCAGCTTCGCCGAAAGCTGGCGGAGAGACAAACTTGAATTGAGAGGCCATCCAGAGAAAAATTGAAGGACCAACATAACATCCCAGGAGCTAGTGAAACGGGATCTAGGAGGACGAGACAGCCGTGACCCCTTGAGAAGATGATACACCAAAGGATGCTGGCCCGCCGGGCAGCCCGCAAAACCCTGGTGACGAGAAGATATAGCCGATCGGAAGAGATTAATAGACCAATAAGCCTTACCCTCATCAAAGAGAGACGACAAGAAGTCGAGCATATCTTTCACAGGAGCCGTAAAGGGATCCAAACCCCGCACCCACGCACCAGCCAGACCAACGCCCCCAGGCTGACTGATATGCTCGTCTGGTGCCGGGGGCCCACGCACTCTCCAAGAGGATTCGAGCCGTTCCCGGTAATCCTGCGACGTCCCAGCGCTCCCCGAAACTCTGCACGCGAGGAGACGAAGAGAGCCGTCCGTCACCAGTGGATGATGTTGGCCCAGTGGTCCGCAGAGGAGATCCGGAAACAACGGAAGAAGTCTGTGGTCCTCCACCAGGAGCTCTAGAAGCTGAGGGAACCATGATTGGGCTTGCCAAAAAGGAACCACCAGAACCAACTCTGCCACCTGACGACGAACCTGCGACAGCACGCGAGGAATAAGCGCAAACGGAGGCAAAGCGTAAGCCAGCTGACCCGACCAATCCTGAAGCAGGGCATCGACAGCCTCCGACAGAGGGTCCGGCCTCCAACTGTAGAAGCGCGGAAGTTGGGCGTTCCAACGTGAGGCGAAGAGATCCATAGAGAGGGGTCCCCAGACCGACACGATGGAGGAGAAAACCGCAGGATCTAATCTCCAATTGCTGAAGTCCGACGAATGACGAGAACTCCAATCCGTGAAAGTATTGCGCAGGCCCGGAATATATTCCGTGATCACCGTGAAACCCCTGTCCAGGCAAAATGACCAAAACTCCTTCGCCAGATGGGTTAGTATCGATGAATGAGTGCCCCCCATGGCATTGACATACCGCACGGCTGACACGTTGTCCATCCTGAGCCTGATGCACGCCGAGATCCTGTCATTGGTGAAGCTGGATCCTGGAAGGCATAGGGTCTGTTCTCTGGAGTTCACCACAAACTTCGAAATTCCATCGACCTCGAAGGCTGAAGACAGGACTTCTCGGTGTTGATGACAAATCCAAGCCCGGTAATAAGAGACATTGCCGACCGTAGGTGAAGTAGAAGTTCCGGGGGAGACCGAGCCATGAAGAGGATATCGTCCAGATAGATCACTAGACGAATACCCTGGCTGCGGAGCCACGCCACCACCGGCCTCATCAACTTGGTAAAACACCAAGGAGCTGACGAGAGGCCAAACGGCAGGTGACCGTGCCAGCGAAACTGGAGGAACAGCCGGGACTGGGGGGCCACAGGTACAGTCAGGTAAGCATCCTTCAGGTCCAACTTCACCATCCAGTCCCCCGGAAGCAGAAGGTCCCTGAGTAAATGAATACCCTCCATTTTGAAATGGCGGTAGCGAACAAACCTGTTTAGGTTCCTTAAATTTATTACCGGCCGGAACTGGCCTTCTTTCTTCTCCACAAGGAAGACATGGCTGACAACCCCTACAGAGCGGGGTGGAGCTCTCTCTATTGCCCCTTTGTCCAAAAGGGATCGGAGTTCTTGGTCCATACAAGACCGAGCCGGCTCTGATAGCACTAGCGGTTGAGATTCTGGAAGAGATAGATGGGAATCTATCAGATCTATCTGAAAGCCTTGAACCGTGGCCAGCACCCACGGATCGGAGGTGACACGGTTCCAAGCAGGCAAAAAAGTCTGCCCCCTATACAAAGGTTGGAAGAAAACCGTAGGTTTGGGAGACTTACCGAGTGGCCGTCTTGATCCAGAATTGCCTCTGAATCCTCTAGAGCGATACGCTGGACCTCTGGACGGGAAGAAAGAGGACTGCTGCCTCTGGTCCTGGAACGAGGAGCGTTGATTAAAGGGACCTCGACCGTTCCCACGCGTCTGGAACTGGACACGGCCGGACAGTCGGCCCCTGAAACTGCCGGCCCTAGTAGAGACACGCCCATGGAACACTTTGCGCATCGAGCTCTGGGCCTTATCGAATGCAGTAAAGGCCCCTACAAATTTGCCCAAATCTTTAATAAAACTGTCACCAAAAAGGAGCCCCTGAGCCTCCTTACCCGTCTCAGTTAGCGCCATGTTTGACAGCTTGGGTTCTGATTTAATGAGAATCGCCTTCCTCCGTTCAATAGAGAGCGAGGAATTGACGTTCCCTACCAAACAAATGGCGCGTTTTGCCCAGCCACTGAGCTCTTCTGGGTCTATGGGTGTGCCCTCTGTCCTGGCTGTCTCAGCCATCTCAAATATTTTTGTTAGGGGTCCCAGACTGTCTAAGAGCTTGTCTTGACAAGCCCGAAGAGCGGAATCTAGGCCTTTACGGGGATTAAAACCCGTCTTGGATAGGAATTGGACCATCTTGGGGTCTACGTTAGGCGTCTCACACACCTTGTTCGGCACTAAGGAACGGGGGCATTCCGCCTTCAATTTGTTGCGGGTCTCTTTAGAGAGTGGTTTCCTGACCCCATCCTCCAAATAGCGGGCCACATGTGGGATGGGTAGCCACTCAGCCGACGTTGGATGGTGCAGACTGTCTGGGTCAAACAAGGGGTCGCCCTGTGGGTCAATAAGGGAGTCAGATCCCGGGACATTGGCTTCAGGGGCCGCACTAGAAGTGGGGTGAGACGGCGGAGAAACCCCTTCCAAGTCATCAGCTACCCGGACCCCATCAAGGTCTACATCCGAGGTATAATGACCTTCACTTAAAACCTCCTCCTCAGACTCTATTTCCGAGTCAGAACTGGGTTCGGGCCAAGCACGAGCGGATTTCCAGGGGCGCGCTTTTTCCGCCTGGCGTGGGCAGGCTCTTTTAAGTGACCTAGGCACGCTGTCTTTTGATAGAACTAAGCTATCAGTACCAATATTTCTGGAGGCATCAGAGACCGGGGCAATAGCCGGGGTAGCGACAGGGTTTTGCGCTCTGAGCGCCTGGGTAATAGACTGAGAAATTATAGAAGACATATTGCCCATGGCATTAGCAATGACCGCAGAAATAGAATGCTGCAGATCCACAGCTTGAGGCTCAGTCTGGCAGTGACCTGACCCCGTAGGGACCGGGGTAGAGCTAGTGGTGGGGGCCATCAGGCCAGAGGGAACAGAGGGGACATCACCAGAAAGGGACATGACTGAAGGAGTTAGTCACTCCTGAGCAAACACTAGGGCGATTTGAAAATTAAGTTCCCAGACCAATGCAGGCAACTAAACTAACAAGACACCTAGCTGTAATAATCTAAGCGCTGGGCAGAGAGCAGGTTACCGACGTCTGGCGTGTGGTGATAAGATGGCGCCGCTGGCAACAATAGGAAGAGGCGGAGGGAGGGAAGAAAAGACCGTCCCTTACACCCACAAGCCAGGGGAATAAGCGGGGTACCAAGATGGCGCCCGAGATTTCCGGTCTCGGGCGCCCTAGGCTCCAGTTACACACCAGCCGAGATCCAAGATGGTGCCCGAGATTCCCGAACCCGGCGCCCTAACCGAGCGCGATTGCCGCCGAAATCCCGGTAATCGTGAGATTTTGGGGCGGCAAGAAGCGCGAACGGTCAGAAGAATAGAAGGAAGATGGCGCCGGCAGGTAAAGGATAGGGAAAAGGAGGGGGGGTGAACGGTGGAAACCGTAACCAACGATACTGTGGCAGAACAATGGCGAACTGACCCCACACGGAAAAACAAAAATAACAACACTGGATAGAGAACGGACAACCTAAGCAAAAACCCAGCAAGCAATAAAATACCAAATCTATAACACAGAGACAAAAGTATAATGATAACAATAATATCCCAAGCCTATTAGACAATGAAACAATAATAATATAACTCAAGATAATCCTAAAATAGGAACAAGATAGCCACTTATCTGCTGTGGGCAGCAGCAAAGAAAGAGGGAGAGATTACAGGGGAGGACCTATTTCATTTGGGGTTGTCTTTAGTTTTTTATTTTAAATTCTTTGCTGCTGTGGATTTGAGTAAAGAAGGAGTTATGCAATACTCGCCTCCGTGTCTTGTTATAAAATTGAGAGTTAGATGCCTCCACAAATTAGCTGCAGTTCTGGCAGTTTGTGCACAAAACACTGAATCTGCACAAGACAGTGTCCGGCGTAAGAGATAGGAAATCCGGTGTGCCACGGTCTAGCCCACTGGGTCTTAATCCTATACTGTACCTCTCAGCTGGGAATTACAGCCACCATTGCCAGCCTTAGATTCTGTAGAGCATACATGGACAACCTGCGGCTCCCCAGCTGTTGTAAAACTGCAATTGCCACCATGCCTTGCTGCAGGCTGATAGCTGTAACCAGTCTGGGCATGCTGGGAATTGTAGTTTTGCAACAGCTGGAGAGCCGAAGGTTGGCCACCCCTGCTGTAGAGAAAGTGACTTCGGAGAGATTGAGGATAGGAGTACTACATACCCTATCTGGGCCAGTGGCGTTGCGAGGGGGGTGCGGCGGGTGCGGGCCGCACCGGGTGACACCAGTCTGCAAAAGTGCAGAGCGCACAGGGCACTGACATCACACGCAGCGCTGCGGGAGGAAGACAGACTCTGAGGAGCGCTGCCAGGTGCCGAATGCGCAGGTAGTAGTCGGCTCGAGCCTCGTAGTACTAGCTGACTGGCCAAGGACCAAGACTGTGCTGTTGCTGTGGCCGGGCCAGGGACTAGGGGAGGGAATGTATTTATTGCTGAAACTGAAAAGGGGGAAGGAAGTCTGCTGTGATTGTGAAACTTGAAAGGGGGGAAAGACTGTGGATGGCTACTGGGCTGGCGCTGCTGAAAGGGGTTAATTATAACTACTGTGGGAGCAAAGGGGGAATAAATAACTACACTGAAGAGGGGACTGAAAGGGGTTAATAAATACTGTGAAGGGGACTGGTGAAAGGGGTTAATAAATACTGTGAAGGAGGGACTGCTGAAAGGGGTTAATAACTACTGTGAAGAGGGGACTGGTGAAAGGGGTTAACAACTACTGTGAAGAGGGGACTGGTGAAAGGGGTTAACAACTACTGTGAAGAGGCCTGTCCCTATAATATACATGCCAGCCATTGGGTCCTGCTTGACATCCAGGTGCTTTACCTTCTTTAGGCAAGTGAAGTGCCCAGAACTCATGGAGGCAGCGAGGAAAGGAGTGAAATATCGAAAGTAGAAGCTAGGTTTGGTGAGTACAACCTTTCTTACTGATTTCTTGTTTTATTTAGCTGATACTGTAATATAGATCAATGTTATCATTCTGTTGATAATAGTCATAAACTGCATAATGTAGTATCTTGCATGGTGTAGTATTGAACTACTGTGCGCCACTGTCCCCGGTACAATGTCCTCCTTTTTGGGGTTCTGCAAGTGGCCACCCTAGGTGAGTGACGTCACCCGCCGCCAGACCCAACACTAGCACCCCCCCGGTAAGCGATCTGACTGCTAACACCCCCCCATTGGCGATCTGTCTGCTTAGCCCCCCCCATGTCAGCAGACTGTTTACTATCCCTCCCCCCCCCCCTGTTACCGCTTGGGTCGGTCGGCAGGCTCAGTGAAGGACGTGAAGGGACGTCAGTGGCGGCACGGCGGCAGGGAGGAGCTTGATGGAGGACGTCCCCTACGTGACTCGTCCCGTCGTCCGCCAGGTCAGAACATGATGACCACACAAAGAAGCGGTCACCAGAAGAAATTGAACAGCATTTGGTGTCTCGATCAGCCGGCCAGCAAAAGTGGGGTGCACCTGACCTAGGTGAGCTGCTGCCAGCAGGGGAAAAAGGGGGTGCTGGAGCTCTATGTTTTGGGGAGGGGGTCTGCTGAGCTAATGGATGCCCCCTACGGCAGTAGCCCCCATCATCCACCAGCAACACCCCCCCAGAATAGGTCCCAGAACAGATTCTGGTAACAAGACTATGGTCTGAATTTACTCCATTGACTACAACCCTCTGTTGTCTGTCGCTCAGCCACTGCCTAATCCATTCAACAATATGGGAGTCCAAGCCCAAAGACTGCAATTTATTGATAAGCCTTCTATGTGGGACAGTACTTACTAAAGTCTAGGTAAGCGATGTCTACTGCACCGCCGCCTTCTTTTATTTTAGTCACCCAATCAAAAGAAAAATATATATACAATGACCTTTCCAGTTTTACCAAAACAAAAATTGCTGATGCCACAAAGTTAAACCAAGG
Source organism: Bufo gargarizans (assembly GCF_014858855.1). NCBI lineage: Eukaryota > Metazoa > Chordata > Amphibia > Anura > Bufonidae > Bufo > Bufo gargarizans. Next base: position 371,439,722 of record NC_058085.1, on the reverse strand, counting down.
GACGGTATTATATGGTTTATCCATACCGTTAGCAACATATGAGAAGCACAAGAAACAAATTATATGTTTTCCTTCTGTCCTCTTTTTTTCAATTGGGTCTCAGAAAGCAAAGTCTGAATTGCTAAGGGAATTTTCCACCATGTCACATGGAGTGCACAAGTCAAAGAGGCCAAGTGGATACCAGCAAAGGAGAACAACAGAGGCAAACATTTAATCAATCAAAACCCTTGCTGGATCCATGTTAAAAGACCAGATGATGGCCAGGGTTCATCAAAAGACACTGTGCCAATTGATCAAGCTGATTCTTTTGATGCTTTTGCTAGAAATATTTCTGCAGAGGAGCAAGAAGTGGAAATGGCAGAATCTGAAGAAGAGCAAGGAGGGGAAATATAAGAATTTCTAGCAGAAGAGCAAGGAATGGAAATGACAGAATCTGAGGCAGAAGAAAGTGCTGAAAGTGACTCAATAGTCCTGATACTATGGAAGACATGAGTGCAGTTAAGGAGAAAGATTTGACAATTTTATCTGATGTGTTCTTCTGGGAGATACCGCTTCCATATAATTTTCGGACAGAAATTGTGAAAAGGGGAAGTGCTTCTTTCCAGAACCAAGATGGTCCTTTTAGTGTCACAAAAAAGGCCCGATGCAAAAGCTGCAGCAAAGGGAGAAGTGCGTCAACTTTCAAAAGTGTGGTCTTACAAGGTCATGCCAAACGAAGAGAAAATTCTGAGGACATGGATGGTTTACTCACCTGTCAGCGGAAGTTTATATTGCTTTTGTTGCCGACTCTTTGCCATCTGTACTACAGATACAACATGCAAATTTGTCACTGGGTTTCAGAAGTGGTGGAAACTGAGCCCAAAAGTATATAATCATGAGACATCCGAAGAGCACTTATACTGTCTGGAAAAGTGGAAAACGTTGGCAGCAGGACTGAGGCTGCATGAAACCATTGATGCCCAAACTCTTTCTAGGATGGAGACTGAGAAGAAAAAGTGGAGGGACATTTTGCACAGATTGTTGGATATCACATTGTTTCTTGCCAAGCAGAATCTGGCATTCCGTGGCCACAAGGAAGATGAGTCTTCTTTGAATAAAATAAACCTTCTTGAGATGGTTGAGAAGAGATGCTTTCCAAGTATGATCCAGTACTGAAGGAACACCTAATTAGGTTAAAGCGGCACAACCTTAACGTGTCTGTCTCCTATCTCCTATCTAAGTTTATAAGTGTCCTGGCAAATCATGTGAAGGAGAAGATTGCAACGGACATAAAGTCTGCAAAGTACTTTGGCATCATGTTTGACAGCACTGTCACCGCCAGATATCTGAGAAGCTCTGACAGACATTCTTCAGAACCTCGTGCTTGAGGTTCTTTTGTTTTGTTTTCATTTTGTCATCTTGTTTCCCTCTCTCAGCTGTTATCTAGTTGCACTGATTGCATCCCTTTAAATCCCCTCCCATACTGCATCACTTTGCGGTTTATACAACTTTCTGGAGTGTGTACATGCTGGATGCTGCAACTGATGCTTCTACAGATAAGTCTGTTCATTTATTTGTGTTTTCTTGTTTGCTTGATCTTAGGTGACCCTGACTCCCTCCGTATTAAGTGTAGGGAGCCAGTGGTCATGTCCCCTCACTATTATAGGGTTTTCAGGTGTCATACAGTCGAGGCACAAGGGCATGAAATTATCTATCATAGAGATCTTTGCATGGGCTGAGAAGTCAGTTATGTTCCTTAGTTTGGGATCAAGTCAGTCGGATCTTCGTTTGTTGTCTTCTAGTTTTCTGCAACACCATCCGTGATGAGCACACCAGATGTATCGCATACTGATCAGATGTGTACACATCACCAACAGGAAAGTTGAGTTTTTTTTTTAGGATTTTTCCCTTTAAAGAGGGAAAAAGCTGCTGACTAGAGTTGAGCGAACACCTGGATGTTCGGGTTCGAGAAGTTCGGCCGAACATCCCGGAAATGTTCGGGTTCGGGATCCGAACCCGATCCGAACTTCGTCCCGAACCCGAACCCCATTGAAGTCAATGGGGACCCGAACTTTTCGGCACTAAAAAGGCTGTAAAACAGCCCAGGAAAGAGCTAGAGGGCTGCAAAAGGCAGCAACATGTAGGTAAATCCCCTGCAAACAAATGTGGATAGGGAAATGAATTAAAATAAAAATTAAATAAATAAAAATTAACCAAAATCAATTGGAGAGAGGTCCCATAGCAGAGAATCTGGCTTCACGTCACCCACCACTGGAACAGTCCATTCTCAGATATTTAGGCCCCGGCACCCAGGCAGAGGAGGGAGGTCCCGTAACAGAGAATCTGGCTTCATGTCAGCAGAGAATCAGTCTGCATGTCATAGCAGAGAATCAGGCTTCACGTCAGCCACCACTGCAACAGTCCATTGGCATATATTTAGGCCCAGCACCCAGGCAGAGCAGAGAGGTCCCGTAACAGACAATCTGGCTTCATGTCAGCAGAGAATCAGTCTGCATGTCATAGCAGAGAATCAGGCTTCACGTCAGCCACCACTGCAACAGTCCATTGGCATATATTTAGGCCCCGGCACCCAGACAGAGGAGAGGTTCATTCAACTTTGGGTAGCCTCGCAATATAATGGTAAAATGAAAATAAAAATAGGATTGAATGAGGAAGTGCCCTGGAGTCCAATAATATATGGTTAAAGGGAGGTAGTTAATGTCTAATCTGGACAAGGGACGGACAGATCCTGTGGGATCCATGCCTGGTTCATTTTTATGAATGTCAGCTTGTCCACATTGGCTGTAGACAGGCGGCTGCGTTTGTCTGTAATGACGCCCCCTGCCGTGCTGAATACACGTTCAGACAAAACGCTGGCCGCCAGGCAGGCCAGCACCTCCAAGGCATAAAAGGCTAGCTCTGGCCACGTGGACAATTTAGAGACCCAGAAGTTGAATGGGGCCGAACCATCAGTCAGTACGTGGAGGGGTGTGCACATGTACTGTTCCACCATGTTAGTGAAATGTTGCCTCCTGCTAACACGTTGCGTATCAGGTGGTGGTGCAGTTAGCTGTGGCGTGTTGACAAAAGTTTTCAACATCTCTGCCATGCTAACCCTGCCCTGAAAGGAGCTGGCCGTGACACAGCTGCGTTGGCGACCTCTTGCTCCTCCTCTGCCTTGGCCTTGGGCTTCCACTTGTTCCCCTGTGACATTTGGGAATGCTCTCAGTAGCGCGTCTACCAACGTGCGCTTGTACTCGCGCATCTTCCTATCACGCTCCAGTGATGGAAGTAAGGTGGGCACATTGTCTTTGTAGCGTGGATCCAGCAGGGTGGCAACCCAGTAGTCCGCACAGGTTAAAATGTGGGCAACTCTGCTGTCGTTGCGCGGGCACTGCAGCATGTAGTCGCTCATGTGTGCCAGGCTGCCCAGGGGTAAGGACAAGCTGTCCTCTGTGGGAGGCGTATCGTCATCGTCCTGCCTTTCCCCCCAGCCACGCACCAGTGATGGGCCCGAGCTGCGTTGGGTGCCACCCCGCTGTGACCATGCTTCATCCTCATCCTCCTCCACCTCCTCCTCATCCTCGTCCTCCTCGTCCTCCAGTAGTGGGCCCTGTCTGGCCACATTTGTACCTGGCCTCTGCTGTTGCCAAAAACCTCCCTCTGAGTCACTTCGAAGAGACTGGCCTGAAAGTGCTAAAAATGACCCCTCTTCCTCCTCCTCCTCCTCCTCCTCCTGGGCCACCTCCTCTTGCATCATCGCCCTAAGTGTTTTCTCAAGGAGACATAGAAGTGGTATTGTAACGCTGATAACGGCGTCATCGCCACTGGCCATGTTGGTGGAGTACTCGAAACAGCGCAACAGGGCACACAGGTCTCGCATGGAGGCCCAGTCATTGGTGGTGAAGTGGTGCTGTTCTGTAGTGCGACTGACCCGTGCGTGCTGCAGCTGAAACTCCACTATGGCCTGCTGCTGCTCGCACAGTCTGTCCAGCATGTGCAAGGTGGAGTTCCACCTGGTGGGCACGTCGCATATGAGGCGGTGAGCGGGAAGGCCGAAGTTACGCTGTAGCGCAGACAGGCGAGCAGCAGCAGGATGTGAACGCCGGAAGCGCGAACAGACGGCCCGCACTTTATGCAGCAGCTCTGACATGTCGGGGTAGTTGTGAATGAACTTCTGCACCACCAAATTCAGCACATGCGCCAAGCAAGGGATGTGCGTCAAATTGGCTAGTCCCAGAGCTGCAACGAGATTTCGCCCATTATCGCACACCACCAGGCCGGGCTTGAGGCTCACCGGCAGCAACCACTCGTCGGTCTGTTGTTCTATACCCCGCCACAACTCCTGTGCGGTGTGGGGCCTGTCCCCCAAACATATGAGTTTCAGAATGGCCTGCTGACGTTTACCCCGGGCTGTGCTGAAGTTGGTGGTGAAGGTGTGTGGCTGACTGGATGAGCAGGTGGAAGAAGAGGAGGAGGAAGCCGAGAAGGAGGAGGTGGCAACAGGAGGCAAAGAATGTTGCCCTGCGATCCTTGGCGGCGGAAGGACGTGCGCCAAACAGCTCTCCGCCTGGGGCCCAGCTGCCACTACATTTACCCAGTGTGCAGTTAGGGAGATATAGCGTCCCTGGCCGTGCTTACTGGTCCACGTATCTGTGGTTAGGTGGACCTTGCTACAGATGGCGTTGCGCAGTGCACACTTGATTTTATCGGATACTTGGTTGTGCAGGGAAGGCATGGCTCTCTTGGAAAAGTAGTGGCGGCTGGGAACAACATACTGTGGGACAGCAAGCGACATGAGCTGTTTGAAGCTGTCTGTGTCCACCAGCCTAAATGACAGCATTTCATAGGCCAGTAGTTTAGAAATGCTGGCATTCAGGGCCAGGGATCGAGGGTGGCTAGGTGGGAATTTACGCTTTCTCTCAAATGTTTGTGAGATGGAGAGCTGAACGCTGGCGTGTGACATGGTTGAGACGCTTGGTGACGGAGGTGGTGGTGGTGGTGTTGGTGGTACATCCCCTGTTTGCTGGGCGGCAGGTGCCAACGTTCCTCCAGAGGCGGAGGAAGAGGCCGAGGCGGCAGCAGCAGAAGAGGCCGAGGCGGCAGCAGCAGAAGAGGGAGCAGGGGGAGCCTGAGTGACTTCCTCGGTTTTAAGGTGTTTACTCCACTGCAGTTCATGCTTTGCATGCAGGTGCCTGGTCATGCAGGTTGTTCTAAGGTTCAGAACGTTAATGCCTCGCTTCAGGCTCTGATGGCACAGCGTGCAAACCACTCGGGTCTTGTCGTCAGCACATTGTTTGAAGAAGTGCCATGCCAGGGAACTCCTTGAAGCTGCCTTTGGGGTGCTCGGTCCCAGATGGCGGCGGTCAGTAGCAGGCGGAGTCTCTTGGCGGCGGGTGTTCTGCTTTTGCCCACTGCTCCCTCTTTTGCTACGCTGTTGGCTCAGTCTCACCACTGCCTCTTCCTCCGAACTGTGAAAGTCAGTGGCACGACCTTCATTCCATGTGGGGTCTAGGACCTCATCGTCCCCTGCATCGTCTTCCACCCAGTCTTGATCCCTGACCTCCTGTTCAGTCTGCACACTGCAGAAAGACGCAGCAGTTGGCACCTGTGTTTCGTCATCATCAGTAGTGTTGAGCGCGAATATTCGAATTGCGAATTTTTTTCTCGAATATCGCAATTTTGAGATTTCGCGAATATTTTGAATATCGTTCTATATATTCGCGAATTCGAATATTCGGTTTTTTTTTGATTATTATATTTTTTTCTTTCCCACTTCTCTAAAGTTGTTCTTACCTGTCCTTTGGATTCCTGGCTTCCTGGCTGCTCCAGTCAGTGGCGTTTTCAACTTACTGCTATATTCCATATTAGCTAAATTACAATCTAATCTATATGTGTATTTTACGAAATTTCGCAAATTGCGATGCGAGTAATATAACACGAAATAATCGCATGAAGATATCAACTTAGCACTGCTCTATTCCACACTAGGCTAGAATATGGAATATAGCAGTGCTAAGTTGAAATCTTCATGCGATTATTTCGTATTATATTACTCGCATCGCAATTTCGACTTTTGCAAATGTTCTTAATATTGCTCTAACTTCGTCTCTTAGAATATTACGAATATTCTAAAAGTCGAAGTTAGAGCAATATTACGAAATTTCGTAAAATACACATAGATTGTATTTAAGCTAATATACTGCTATAGTAATATTTTTTAATAGTGTACATATTTTACAAAACTTAAGTTCAGAAGAGGCAAAAAAAAATTAGAGGAAAAAAAAGGGATTATAGCACTATATTAGCTAAATTACAATCTATATGTGTATTTTACGAAATTTTGTAATATTGCTCTAACTTCGTCTTTTAGAATATTCGTAATATTCTAAGAGACGAAGTTAGAGCAAATCACGAAATTTCGTAAAATACACATATTAGCCTAGCCATAGTCAATTAGCATAGGAATGTTGCCTTATACTATCAAGATAAATAATCGCAATACGCGGAAAAAAATTCGGATATTATTTGCGATAATTGGAATAATTACGAATATTCGATTTCGACGAATATAACACGAATATTCATTCGAATATTCGCGAAATATCGCAAAATCAAATATGGCACCTCCCGCTCATCACTAATCATCAGAGACATGCTGAGGTGGTATTCCCATGTCCTCATCATCAGGAAACATAAGTGGTTGTGCGTCAGTGCATTCTATGTCTTCCACCGCTGGGGAAGGGCTAGGTGGATGCCCTTGGGAAACCCTGCCAGCGGAGTCTTCAAACAGCATAAGAGACTGCTGCATAACTTGAGGCTGAGACAGTTTCCCTGGTATGCATGGGGGTGATGTGACAGACTGATGGGCTTGGTTTTCAGGCACCATCTGTGCGCTTTCTGCAGAAGACTGGGTGGGAGATAATGTGAACGTGCTGGATCCACTGTCGGCCACCCAATTGACTAATGCCTGTACCTGCTCAGGCCTTACCATCCTTAGAACGGCATTGGGCCCCACCATATATCGCTGTAAATTCTGGCGGCTACTGGGACCTGAGGTAGTTGGTACACTAGGACGTGTGGATGTGGCAGAATGGCCACGTCCTCTCCCAGCACCAGAGGGTCCACTAACACCACCACGACCATGTCCACGTCCGCGTCCCTTACTAGATGTTTTCCTCATTGTTATCGTTCACCACAACAACAAAAATATTATTTGGCCCAATGTATAGTATTCAAATTCAGCTGGATATAAATTTGAGGCCTAGTATTTAGGCGCTGGGTGACCGGTATGGATTTACTGATAGAATTAGACTTGGAAATGCACAGAAGCGTGTGTGTGAAGTTATTCTGAATGACCCAATGTGCACCTTGAATATTATATACCCTTTTAGGGATAGATTTCAAATAGCTCTGATACAGCAGAAACCACAAAATTTTTAAATTGCTAAATTGGGAATTGTATTTCAACCCAGAACAAAAAATGTGCTTTGACGGACACTAAATATCTTGCCCAGCAACAACAGTACAGCGGTAACGAGAGATTTAGCGGGATATAAATTTGAGGCCTAGTATTTAGGCGCTGGGTGACCGGTATGGATTTAGTGACAGAATTAGACTGGGATATGGCCAAAAAATAACCACACTATTGCTGGTTAAATGCACTTGGTGACGGGCGCAGCTTGCCCCTGATGTAGTATATGGCCAAAAAATGAACAGACTATTGCTGGTTAAATGCACTTGGTGACGGGCGCAGCTTGCCCCTGATTTAGTATATGGCCAAAAAATGAACAGACTATTGCTGGTTAAATGCACTTGGTGACAGGCGCAGCTTGCCCCTGATTTAGTATATGGCCAAAAAATGAACAGACTATTGCTGGTTAAATGCACTTGGTGTGACAGCTTCACCCTGATGTAGGCGTTAGCCAAAAAACAAACGCACCATTGAGGGTTAAATGCACTTGGTGACACAGCTTGACCAACCACACTACTGAGGGTTAAATGCACTTGGTGACGGGCGCAGCTTGCCCCTGATGTAGTATATGGCCAAAAAATGAACAGACTATTGCTGGTTAAATGCACTTGGTGACGGGCGCAGCTTGCCCCTGATTTAGTATATGGCCAAAAAATGAACAGACTATTGCTGGTTAAATGCACTTGGTGTGACAGCTTCACCCTGATGTAGGCTTTAGCCAAAAAACAACCACACCATTGAGGGTTAAATGCACTTGGTCGCAGCTTGTGCTGGCGCACCACAAGACACAAAATGGCCGCCGATCACCCCAGAAAAATGTGACTGACAAACGGTCTGGGCAGCCTAAAAACAGTGAGGAATTGAGGATCAGCAGCTCAATGATCCACAGCTGCAGATCGATCAGTTAATCAAGTCCTTTGGAGGAGTTAATCTGCCTAATCTCGCCCTACTGTCGCATCCGCAACCTCTCCCTACGCTAATCAGAGCAGAGTGACGGGCGGCGCTATGTGACTCCAGCTTAAATAGAGGCTGGGTCACATGGTGCTCTGGCCAATCACAGCCATGCCAATAGTAGGCATGGCTGTGACAGCCTCTTGGGGCAAGTAGTATGACGCTTGTTGATTGGCTGCTTTGCAGCCTTTCAAAAAGCGCCAAGAAAGCGTCACAAAAGCGCCAAGAAAGCGGCGAACACCGAACCCGAACCCGGACTTTTACGAAAATGTCCGGGTTCGGGTCCGTGTCACGGACACCCCAAAATTCGGTACGAACCCGAACTATACAGTTCGAGTTCGCTCATCCCTACTGCTGACCTCAGTTCTGACATTCTTGAAAAAACAAGAAAGTGATGGACTAGACATAATGATGTGCCGCTCTCAGGGTTATGATAATGCTGCTACTATGGCTGGAATTCATGGAGGTGTACAATCCATTCTGAAGGAAAAAAACATGAAGGCTATTTTTTTTTTTATAATTAACCATTTTTATTGTTTTCACTAGATAGTCACAAATATCCATGGGTAGAAAACGTACATACAATCTTGTATAGACAGGTTACAGATATAAGTGCAAGAAGCGAAATTGAACCTATGACCGTCATAAGACTGGTATATAGGTATTATACTTATTACAATTAATAACTTAACCGTAACATAACTGTTAGAACAAGAAGTAGACATGAATGGCACCAGTAGATTTTTGTCAGGGTAAGAGAGCTTGGCTCACAATTTATCAATAATGTTGCAGCCGAGGATATTTAATGTATGTAGATAAACTAAGAGAATTCCCTATATTTTCTCCAGGGTGACCATATTTGAAGGAAGGTCTGTCTTGATCTTAATTCCCAGTGGGAGATCTCTTCTAGTCTGTATATCTGATCAACTTTGTTGATCCATTGTTAGATCTTTGGGATTTCAGGGGAGAGCCAGTGAGAAGGCAGTAGGATTCTGGCTGCTGCTAGAAGTATAGAGAAGAGGGAGGTTGTATGTTTATTGCTGCCTTCCATTCCCAGAGTGAGTAGAACCAGTTCTGGGGTACAAGGGAAGGAAGTTTTGCATATCTGGTTGCTGACTTTAACTATCTCTGACCACCAAGCACCTATTAATTTGCAGGACCACCATATATGAAGAAAAGTGCCTTTCTCCTCCTGACATCTCCAACAGGAATCCGAAGAGCCAGGTTTATACAGGCACGTTTTGTCTGGGGTCTTATACCAACGTAACAGTACTTTGTAGCTGTTTTACTGTATGCGGATACATCTAGAAATCTTATGAAGGGTAATTAGTATCCTCTTATTTCAGGAGTTGACAAGGATCGATCCAAATCTCTCTCCCATAATCCAATCGCAGCAGGTTTGGAGGTGGAAAGGAGGGACTTAAGAGATTTATAAATTGTTGATATTAACTTGGGAGGAGGGTTTAAGCTGGCTATCAACTTTTCAAACCAGTCTGTGTCTTTTGGACGGGGAGTGTTTTTTGTGAGGCTGAGAGTTTCTTTCTTAATAAAGTGTATCAACATATAGTTGTGAGCAGATAATCCCAATTTTTTGAGAAGTTCAGAATCGGAGGGAATACATCCCTCAGAATCCAGGATATCCGAAACAGGGAGTTTAGATGTTCTCAGGGTGGCAGGACAACTGTCTCTAAGTTCCTTAGGAGCCAGATCCAAGATGTCTTTTAGCAGCAACAGAGGGGACAGCAGCGCTAGGGCCCGACTATTGGCCAGGAACCACCCCCAAGCCTTCAGCGTGCTACGTATCATGGGATTAGGAATAGAACTGAAGGTCGGAGGTGATCTATCAGCCAGCAGCAGGGCCCGAGCTGGGAAGGGTAAAAAGGTGTTTTCCAGGGCGATCCAAAATTTGTGGGGTGGACTCCTTATCCAGTCAACTGCCCTAGAGAGCTGGACAGCCCTCATATACATTTCAGGGTCAGGCAACCCAATGCCACCCTGCTTTCTGGGTTTAGTGAGCGTGAGAAAGGAGATATGCGAACTGTTCCCTTGCCATATAAATTTGCGAATTATTTTGTTTAGGGAGATAAAGAACGCCTTAGGAATCTCAATAGGTAGTACCTGCAACAGGTAAGTTAACCTTGGGATGACTAAGGACATAAGCATGTTGTTCCACCCGAACCACGATAAGTAGGGGAGGTCCAATGAGTCCAGCTGAGTAGTGATGGATTGTAGTAATGGTTTATAGTTAAGGTTAAATAACTCTGGTAGGGAAGGAGCGTTTCACTCCAAGATAGGTTAATTGCGAGCGCCAGTTAAAGGGGGAGTTCTTCTGAAGAGAGGAAAGAGTCAGGGGAGAGAGGCCAACATGAAGAACCTGGGACTTGGAAGGGTTAATTTTAAAGTTTGACAAAGAGCCGAAATGGTTTAGGGTTGACAGGATAATATTTATTGATTTAGAGGGATTGGTCGTGAGGATCAATAAATCATCGGCAAAGGCAGCGAGTTTAAGTTCTATGCCCTTCGCAAATAAGCCTCTGATGTCCCTCTCCTCCCTAAGTGCCTGCAATAAGGTTTCCATAACTATTACGAAAAGAAGGGGGGAGAGGGGACATCCCTGCCTCGTACCATTCCTGATCCGGAAGGGGGAGGATAGAGTTCCGTTAACAGACACGGATGCCGAGGAGCAGCAGTACATGGAGAATACCGTATCGATATAGGGCTCAGGGAACCCGAATTTAGCCATGGTTAGCCTGATATAGGTCCAGTTAACTCTATCAAATGCTTTCTCGGCGTCCGTGCCCATCAGAACCAGGGGGATGGATTTATGGGAAGCAAAAAATAGGGCATCAAGTACTTTCATAGTGTTGTCTTTCCCTCGCTTCCCTTGACGAATCCCACCTGGTCAGGACCAATTAAATGGAGTAAAAAGTTCTGTATTCTAGAGGCTAACATTTTAGCCATTAATTTGAGGTCAACGTTAAGTAGTGAGATCGGGCGATAACTAGTGCAGGTCGAGGGGTCTTTCCCTTCTTTGGGAATTACTGTAATAGTGGCTCTAGTCATATCTGCAGAAATGGGATGGTTTTGCATAGCTAAGTTACATATAGGGAGCAGGAAAGGAAGGAGGGAATTTTTAAAGGTTGAGTAATAGGATATGGGGAGGCCATCCGGGCCTGGGCATTTACCTTTGGGGGTGGAGTTAATGGCTCTTGTCAATTCTTGAGTGGTAAATGGTTGCGTTAGGGAGTTACGCTGGGTCAGAGTAAGGTTCGGCAGGTGGATAGAATCAAGGAACTTGTTAATATTGGCCTCTCTTCCCAGGGAGGGATTAGGTAGGGCAGAGGCAGGCAGATTGTACAGCTCCGCATAAAAAAGCTTGAATTGCTCAGCAATCTCTTCTGCTTTGAAAACCAGATCTCCATTGGGAGCCTTAATGGATTGGACATATCTGAAGTCCCTCCTTTGTTTAACTCTCTGCATCATAAATTTAGAGGCCTTATTTCCATGGGCATAAAACTTTTGCTGTGCAGATAAAAAGAATTTAGCTGAGCGTTCATTTAAGAGGTTCTTAAGTTCCGTCCTGAGAGAAGTGAGTTCATCTAATTGTTGAGCAAGAAGAGATTGCTTATGAGCTTTTTCCAATATGTGAATCCTTGCTAATAAGGAAGTATATTTTTTTTCGGATTCCTTCTTTAAAAAGGAGCAAAGTCCAATCAACCTGCCCCTGATATATACCTTATGCGCATCCCATAATGCATGGGGGGGGAAGTATCTGGAGTGTTGTTAGTTAAAAAATATTCATCTAGGTATGAGGTGATCCGAGATACATATTCTGGATTTCCCAGCAGAGACTCATTGAACCTCCAGTTGACAGTTCTTCCTCCTCCACCAGGGGGTTGAAAGTCACAGAAAACCGGGGAGTGGTCTGAGATAGTGATATCTCCAATCCTAGATAAAGTACAAAACTGTAAATGCTCCCTAGAAATGAAGATGTAGTTCAGTCTACTATAAGAATTATTTGGCGCTGAGTAAAAGGAGTAATCAATTAGGCTAGGGTTAATACAGCGCCAAGTGTCTAATACCCCTAGCTGATAGAGAGTGGACTGAAGCAATTTTAGGGCTTTAGTAGATATAGAAGACTTCTTCTTAGAGGAATCAATGAGGGGGTTAATAGGTAGATTAAAATCTTCTGCAATTATTAATATCCCTTCTCTATGTGACTCTACAAGTTTAAAGAGAGAGGATAGCCAGGAAATTTGGTTCAAGTTTGGGGCGTACAGATTAACAAACGTGTATAAAGATTGCCCTATGAGGCCTTTAAGAATTAAGAATCTACCTTCTGGGTCCTGTCGATGGGTCTTATATTGGAAGGCCAAGCCCCTGTTAAAACCAATGCTCACACCTCTCGAGGCGGCACCCCCAGCTCCACAGTGATACCAGCTAGGGAATTTGGAGAAAGAAAGATTAGGGAAATTATCCTGTTTAAAGTGGGTTTCTTGTAAAAAGGCAATGGAGCATTTCTCTTTATGTAGCTGGGAGAAAATGTGGCATCTTTTGGAAGGGGATCTCATTCCCTTAACATTGTAGGAAACAATTTTGAGTTTATTCATGTTGGATTATGTTGAGAGAGGGAGAGGGGGATAAGGAATATTCTCACCTTACAGGTATGAGTAGCTGACAACTGTGGAGGGGGAGCACCGCCTCGAGATAGAGCAACTACCGGCATTTTATCTGCAGTATGGTGTATTTGCCTGTTGTTGGACCAATCATGTCTAAGAACCAGAACATAATTAAAGAAAAAGAACACATTACAACAAAACAGTAAATACACTGACTTAAGGAAAGTCATCCCCAGAAGCCAGAGAGTGTGGGTTAGGTTTGAGTAAAGAAAGAGGTAAGAAATTTTTGAATAAGGAAAGAAAAATTAGATAAATAGATAAGTAAATGAGGGGGGAAGTTATACAATAAAAAAAATTATGTCACCCAAAATGGAATATGGGATCCAAGACGGGGTCCATCAGGAGACATCTAGGAGAGAGAAAGCATGGAAAGATATTGCAGCATAAGAGGGAGGGATTATAGAAGACATTAGGGGAAATATATGAGATGCAGTCCATATGACAAGGGTCTCGCTATATGGATTCTTCTCGCTCTCCCAGGGCAAGTCTTCTTGGCGTAGCTTTAGAGGTTCCTCTTCTGCCCCTTTGTGCTTTAGGGGTCTGTTGCTTTTCCCAAGATTCCAGGAGAGGAAGGGCTGGAAGATCTGCCAGATCTTGGACAGTGTCCCAGTTCTGTATATCTAGAGGCTTAATCCCCAGGGTGGTGTAGGCCTGGTTCAGGTCTTGGAATGAAGAGATGCTGACCCTGCGGCCCTCATGTGTAAATGAAAGGCCAAAAGGGAACGACCACCTATATGGGGTGTTTCTTGATCTGAGCCATTATGTAAGGGGCTTTAAGGAGCGTCTCTTTTTCAAAGTAGACAGTGCCAGATCTTGAAATATCAGAATGTCATGTTCATCCCATGTGACAATTCTTGCCTCCCTTGCTTTATTCATTACTGCCTCCTTAACTTGAAAATGCAGGAACTTGCATATGATGTCCCTAGGAGGTGCTGTGGGTGCAGGTTTAGGCTTTAGGGCCCTGTGGGCTCTCTCTAGGAGCACTTTGTGTGCCGAGTCAGGACCTAAGAGGGAGAGACAGATCTGGACAATGGTGTTGGGGATGTCCCCAGGGAGGACAGATTCAGGTATCCCCCTGAACCTCAAATTATTCCGTCTCCCCCGATTCTCCTGGTCTTCTACAGCCTCATATAGAGAATTGATGTTAGCCTGTATCTTGTGGAGGGAGTGCTGCACAGCGCTCTGGTGCTGAATGATCACTGCCTGCGATTCCTCCAGTGTCTCCACGCGGCGTCCTATGTGTCGGACATCTTGCTTAATGACCAGGAGGTCAGAACTCAGAGGCTCCAGCGCCGCAGCTAGTGAGGATGTGAGGGCATCTCTAAGGTATGTGCGCGAGATAGGGAGAGAATCTAAATCTTCCTCACCTCTATGAGAAGCGCTTAAGGGATCCGTTTGCTTATGAGCAGCAGCTTGCGGTGAGGTCGGCGCCATCTTGGTTTCTCTGGCCACATAAGCAGAGGCTGCTTTCTTGATAAACTTATCCAGATTTCCATCAGTTGTTGAGGATTTGTGCTGGTTAGAGGGTTCGGCTGCTTTAGAGCCTCCTATCTTGACCATCTTGAATCCGACAGGCTTTAAAACCAAGCTGTTAGGGTAACATAAAGACCGGAGCTACTACTGCATGCGACTGAACGGTTCAGGCGCTAGCTCCGCCCCCCCCATGAAGGCTATTTTTAATGGATGTGTGGACCATTCCCTTAACTTGTGTGGTCAGCACTATTTTGCTGAAAATGCATCTTGCGTGAACTTTTTTGGAACTCTGCAGACAATGTTTTGTTTTTTTGCTGTTTCCACCCATTGATGGGATGTGTTAATTGACCATGCTGGAGTGTCGGTGAAAAGACTATCCACAACACGCTGGAGTGCTCATTATGCTGCAGTTAAGCCAGGAAAAGAAAAAATTGACATGTTTGTGTCGGCACTTGAAGCTCTTTGTGAACCTTGTGAAAATATGGACACAAGAGGAGCAGCACAAGGTCTTCTACCTGCTGTCTGTGACTTTACTTTTCTATGCTACCTGCACTTCTGGTCTGATGTACTGAGGGAAGTCAATGATGCACAGCACTACCTGCAGACTAAGGGCTTAAGTCTCGATAAAGTGGTGACAAAGCTTGAGACACTAAAACTTTTTCTGTGTGAGGAGCGCAGTCACCTAGTCTCTTCTTGAACCTGGCCCTTCTTTCTACTGCAATGAATATGGAATTGCAGTTGAAAGAAGCGCCAGGTTCAAGAAGAGGATGGCAGGGGAACAAGTCTCCAAGAAGTAAATAAGAGGGCGATGCTTAAGTGCATTGATCGCTTTCATTTGGAACTCCAGACCAGATTAAGAGCCATCATGGAGGTAGCAGGCATGTTTGAGGCTGTTCAAGCAAAGAGTCTCATATCTGCCACTGAAGGAGAATTAAAGGTGTCCATTCCAAAACTGACCAATTTCTATGATGAGGTATCCGAGAGCGAGCTGTTACTGGAGATACCAAGGTTGAGAAGATACCTAACAGCAGCAAAGTTGGACCTAGAAGAAGTCACAGATTGGGCAGCTTTACAAGTTTTGACCTTCATAGCTGAATGGGACTTTATTGAATCTCTCCCACACCTTTCACTATGTCTAAAATTATTTTTCACAATCTGCGTATCTGTGGCTTCGTGCGAGAGGAGCTTTTCAAAGCTTAAACTTATCAAAAATGATCTGCGATCTACAATGGGAGAGTCTAGGCTTTCCGATCTTGCACTGTTGTCAGTTAACAGTTTTGCAGCTTTGAAGGCCAGCAAAGCAAAGTTCTGAATTGATTGAGATGTTTTTTAAGTGCACTTGTATTTGTTCCTGTTCAATTTTCTGTTATTTCATTATTTATTTATTATTTCTTCCTGTTGATTGAATTATTTATAATTTTTTTTCTGTTAAATTTAGTGTTGTAAAATGTTTATTTGTTCAGTAAAGGTTGAACTTAAAATAAACTTTATTTTTTTAAAGCATTAACTTTAACAATTTTTGGTTATATGGCTAAAAAATTATTGCTTGGGGTGACACCATTTTCTACCGCACTGGGTGACACCAGCCCTAGCAACGCCACTGATCTGGGCCTATATCCATGCATTGCTATCTGTGAATATTTGTACTGTCAATTATTTGGAACCGTGTTTTGATACTGTTGGATGTACTACAACTCCTACTGTGCACTTTAGTAAAGAGCAACTTGTTAATTTTCTACAACTGACCTGGTAACTGACTTTAACACCGCACCTACATCTCCTGCCTTGCACCCGTACAACACTCATAACACCAAGGGCATCCCAACTACCATTAGACATGAGCCCCAACATCAGGGTGTGCCCTGGGGAAAGAAAGGGTGTGCCCTCCTATCACTGCACTGGCCCTAGGGAGCATTGGCGTGAGGATTGCCACTGTGAATAATTTTTGAAACATGAGGCACTACCACTCCTATCCTCTGCTCCGCTCTTCCAGGGCTTGCGCATAATCCCTGCCTTTATTCACAGGTTTTCCTGGGACTTGTGTTACTTCAATGTTGCAGTGTGCATTTATCCACTCCTGGCTGGGTTGTGCTGTGCCTTGTAGTTCCTCAGTTTTGCAGTGTGCATTTATGCATTAAAGGTTTCTCATTGTTGTTGTGATGTGCAGGACGTGTTGTGTGCCTCTGCTTTGTATGTCCACCGTCAGTCCATGACTGTAGAGGGATGGCGGGCCGCTGTAAATACAGTTATGCTAAGTTATCCTTTCATGGTTGCTTGCCACTAAGACACATGGTTGCAGAAGAAGATGCCAGAATCTGCGTGAGCCAAGACTGAGCCCAAGGCTGACATGGTAGGAGCATTATGCAACTGAGCATAAGAAGAAAACTTCTAAAAGGAAGGGCCATTCAGAACATGTTTTGGGATCTGGGGTCTGTGAGCTCAAAAGGGGAAACCTTGAGGTGCAGGAGACCCTCCCCATCATGGATACAGATTCTGCTCATTTTAATTAAATTGCTCCTAGAGGAGAATCTATATAAAATACTTTTTACTTCTCACTGTTGGAGATTCATTATTACAGAACCATAATTCCTCTTCTAAACTGAGGCTGCTCAGGTGATCACCACGTCTTTGTCTTCTAAAAACCACCAGCGTTTAGATGTGGAGGTGATGGTCCTCAGCCGTGTAGGTCTGCAGAGTTCTTTGCTCTCAGGGTTGGTTTTGCTGAGATCCTTCTTAGGGATGAGCGAACTCGAACTGTATAGTTCGGGTTCGTACCGAATTTTGGGGTGTCCGTGACACGGACCCGAACCCGGACATTTTCGTAAAAGTCCGGGTTCGGGTTCGGTGTTCGTCGCTTTCTTCGCGCTTTTGTGACGCTTTCTTGGCGCTTTTTGAAAGGCTGCAAAGCAGCCAATCAACAAGCGTCATACTACTTGCCCCAAGAGGCCATCACAGCCATGCCTACTATTGGCATGGCTGTGATTGGCCAGAGCACCATGTGACCCAGCCTCTATTTAAGCTGGAGTCACATAGCGCCGCCCGTCACTCTGCTCTGATTAGCGTAGGGAGAGGTTGCGGCTGCGACAGTAGGGCGAGATTAGGCAGATTAACTCCTCCAAAGGACTTGATTAACTGATCGATCTGCAGCTGTGGATCATTGAGCTGCTGATACTCAATTGCTCACTGTTTTTAGGCTGCACAGACCGTTTGTCAGTCTCATTTTTCTGGGGTGATCGGCGGCCATTTTGTGTCTTGTGGTGCGCCAGCACAAGCTGCGACCAAGTGCATTTAACCCTCAATGGTGTGGTTGTTTTTTGGCTAAAGCCTACATCAGGGTGAAGCTGTCACACCAAGTGCATTTAACCAGCAATAGTCTGTTCATTTTTTGGCCATATCCCAGTCTAATTCTGTCACTAAATCCATACCGGTCACCCAGCGCCTAAATACTAGGCCTCAAATTTATATCCAGCTAAATCTGTCCCTAGTGCTGTAGCTGGGCGAGTTATTTAGTGTCCGTTCAAGCACATTTCTTGTTCTGGGTTGAAATACAATTCCCAATTTAGCAATTTCATAATTTAGTGGTTCCTGCTATATCAGAGCTATTTGAAATCTATCCCAAAAAGGGTATATAATATTGAAGGTGCACATAGGGTCATTCAGAATAACTTCACACACACCCGCTACTGTGTATTTCCAAGTCTAATTCTGTCACTAAATCCATACCGGTGCACCCAGCGCCTAAATACTAGGCCTCAAATTTAATTCCCTCTAAATCTCTCGTTACCACCGCTGTACTGTTGTAGCTGGGCAAGTTATTTAGTGTCCCGTCAAAGCACATTTTTTGTTCTGGGTTGAAGTACAATTCCCAATTTAGCAATTTCATAATTTAGTGGTTCCTGCTATATCAGAGCTATTTGAAATCTATCCCAAAAGGGTATATAATATTGAAGGTGCACATAGGGTCATTCAGAATAACTTCACACACACCCGCTACTGTGTATTTCCAAGTCTAATTCTGTCACTAAACCCATACCTGTCACCCAGCGCCTAAATACTAGGCCTCAAATTTAAATCCCTCTAAATCTCTCGTTACCGTTGTCCTGTTGTAGCTGGGAAAGTTATTTAGTGCCCGTCAAAGCACATTTTTTGTTCTGGGTTGAAGTACAATTCCCAATTTAGCAATTTCATAATTTAGTGGTTTCTGCTATATCAGAGCTATTTGAAATCTATCCCTAAAAGGGTATATAATATTGAAGGTGCTCTTAGGGTCATTCAGAATAACTTCACACACACCCGCTACTGTGTATTTCCAAGTCTAATTCTGTCACTAAACCCATACCTGTCACCCAGCGCCTAAATACTAGGCCTCAAATTTAAATCCCTCTAAATCTCTCGTTACCGTTGTCCTGTTGTAGCTGGGAAAGTTATTTAGTGCCCGTCAAAGCACATTTTTTGTTCTGGGTTGAAGTACAATTCCCAATTTAGCAATTTCATAATTTAGTGGTTCCTGCTATATCAGAGCTATTTGAAATCTATCCCTAAAAGGGTATATAATATTGAAGGTGCACATAGGGTCATTCAGAATAACTTCACACACACCCGCTACTGTGTATTTCCAAGTCTAATTCTGTCACTAAACCCATACCTGTCACCCAGCGCCTAAATACTAGGCCTCAAATTTAAATCCCTCTAAATCTCTCGTTACCGTTGTCCTGTTGTAGCTGGGAAAGTTATTTAGTGCCCGTCAAAGCACATTTTTTGTTCTGGGTTGAAGTACAATTCCCAATTTAGCAATTTCATAATTTAGTGGTTCTGCTATATCAGAGCTATTTGAAATCTATCCCTAAAAGGGTATATAATATTGAAGGTGCACATAGGGTCATTCAGAATAACTTCACACACACCCGCTACTGTGTATTTCCAAGTCTAATTCTGTCACTAAACCCATACCTGTCACCCAGCGCCTAAATACTAGGCCTCAAATTTAAATCCCTCTAAATCTCTCGTTACCGTTGTCCTGTTGTAGCTGGGAAAGTTATTTAGTGCCCGTCAAAGCACATTTTTTGTTCTGGGTTGAAGTACAATTCCCAATTTAGCAATTTCATAATTTAGTGGTTCCTGCTATATCAGAGCTATTTGAAATCTATCCCTAAAAGGGTATATAATATTGAAGGTGCACATAGGGTCATTCAGAATAACTTCACACACACCCGCTACTGTGTATTTCCAAGTCTAATTCTGTCACTAAACCCATACCTGT